>NC_137813.1:9092665-9111625 GCF_963921795.1 Nannobrachium achirus | reverse complement strand
GCTTGAGGTGGTGGGCTGACATCCACTGTGAGATGTCGCCCAGACATGCAGCAATGCGTTCTTCCACCTGGGTGGCAGAGGGGGGGATCGAAGGACAAATACAGTTGAGTGTCATTGGCATAGCAGTGATAGGATAAATTGTGAGCAGAGATGACAGCACCAAGGGATTTAGTGTACAGGGAGAAAAGGTACAGATCCCTGGGGGACTCCGGTTAGGAGGGTGCAGGGGTATGAAAGCAAACCTTTCCACGAGACCTGGTAGTTAGGTTGGAGGAGAACCAGTTTAGTGCCGTCCCAGTGATGCCTATAGGTTGGCCAGGGTGTCCAGGAGCAGCTGGTGGTTCACTGTGTCGAATGCCACTGATAGATCCAGAAGAATCAGGACTGTACCATAGTGAACGCTGAATCTGTCATATAGTGAACCGTGAATCAATCTCTCTCTCTCTCTCTCTCTCTCTCTCTCTCTCTCTCTCTCTCTCTCTCTCTCACTACCTTAAGAGTCTCTCATATAGTGAACCGAATCTCTCGTTATTCAAAGCTTCCGACTCGACAATTTCAAATCCCCCCCGAAGACTAAAGCCCTGTGATTTCCCCCCCACTAATAGGATATGCAAAATAGCCATGACCGAAGCAACAACAATAAGCCCTATAACACACAGCACAGATAATATATCCCCGGTATCTCCCTCCATATATAACAATGCTCTCTATGTGCCATAGCAGCATTGTACGTCCGTCCCCCCCATATCAATTCAGAGAGGGAGAGAGAGAGAGAGAGAGAGCCAGTGTATGAAATTCACAATAGCCTTTTTTTTTTCTCTTCCCCCACCAAAACCGAGAGCAACCTCGAGTCCACATTCTCTATTCTTTAATAAGCCAAGTCAGTGTGGGGCTACAGGCAGCAACAGACAGCGAGATGAGAGTGAGAGAGAGAGGAGAGAGGGGAGAGAGAATCTTGTCTATGAATATTAATGCAGTGCCGCGGTTCAGGGGAGGTTGAGGGACGCGGAGGCAGGGCGGGGGGGGTGGGGGGTGAGGGGGGGAAACCAAAGCCCTCCTCTCTCTCTCTCTCTCTCTCTCTCCTCCAAATCCTCTGCAGATAAACTGCGAGGAGAGGAAGAGAGATGATTACACGCATGGTTTTTCACAGGGCTCTCTCCCCCTCCCAAAAAATCTCATTTTCCGCAGTGCATTTTAATGGGATCCAACGCACACCTCAAGCCCCCTTATAAGCCCTCATCCCTTCACCCCCCCCCCCCCCCCCCCCCCCCCCCCCCCCCCAAGATACCGACTGGCGTTAAAGCAATGCAGACCCTGGCAAATTCACAGCTCCACAGCAATGTTTTTTTTTTTCTTTTTCTTTTTTTTAGGGGTGGGGGAAGCTTACCGTGTGTGTGCGTGTGCGTGTATCTGTTTTCACGGTTTTTAACGCGAGCAAAGAGGCGAAGCTTGTCGACCTTTTGTCTCTGTAATGTGCCGTATGTATCACTGTCATTTAGACGCTGCCTCAGACAGTCACACAATGAGGAGCGGCTGCAGATGGATGAGACGGAGACCATCAAAGTCTCCATGATGGAGCACCACACACACACACACACGCACGCACGCACGCACACACGCACGCACACACACACACGTACACACACACACACACACACACACACACACACGCACGCACACACACACACACACGCACACACACACACGTACACACACACACACACACACACACACACACACACACCACACGCACGCACGCACACACACACACGTACACACACACACACACACACACACACACACACACACACACACACACACACACACACACACGCGCACACACACACGCACACACACACACGTACACACACAGGCAGGCCTGTAGGGAACGCTATCTGCATGTATGACAAGAACCTGTCATGTAAAAAGTGTGTGTGTGCGTGCATGCGTGCGTGCGTGCGTGGGGGAGAAAAGGCGACACAAAATGTCACAGACAGCATTTTTGCAGTGAGATACCGGGATATCTATATTGGGCTTATTGTCGCTTCGGTCATGGATATTTTGCATATCCTATTATTCGGGGGGGAAATCACAGGCTTTAGTCTTGCAGGGGATTTTCGATTATGAACTTTGGTCGGGTTGAAGTTTTTGAAATGAGAGATTCAGTGTTCAGTACGATAGAGTCAAGGTTGTGTGAGAGAGAGAGATTCATGTGTTGTGTGTCGCTTTCTGGCAGAAACCTGGTATTTTCCATTTCCATATTTCAACTCTTTTTTTGGGGGGAGGGATTGAAAGTGAATGCCCTACTTTTTGGGATGATAGTGTCGTCGTGCAAAAGTACAGCAGAAGTAGCTGATCTACAAGGTCAGCGTTAAAGTGTGTCTGTGTGTTTGATGCAAGGGATAATCAATGGGATGCAGGGTCATTCTTGAGAAATAAACCCAGACAGGATGATTAGACCTGGACGCGATAGCGGAGTGGTCTAATCAATTATTCCTCAATAAAGACCCACCACTCCCATTGATTATCTCTCCTATTACATGGCTACTTAATAAAGTAATTAATACATTGACCAAAATGTAACGAAACTAAGGATTTCATTGCTTACGCCTTAAAGGGATCCCTGGCTAATACGAGAAATATGCCTTAATACATTATAATTGTCCTCTATAACTACATTGTAAAATTAAAAACACCTTATTTTTTTTTCTAGAAATTGTGAAAGATTAGCTATTTCTAGAAGAAATAAAATAAAATTAACTGTTTTTAATTTTACATTACACGTTATAGAGGACCATTATAATGTATTAAGGCAAATTTGTCGTATTAGCCAGGGATCCTTTTAACGTAATGAAAATATTCCATTCATTCATGCCAGGCATGTGTACGGTGCAACACAGTCCGCCACAGAAAACAACAGGAGCGTCAATAAAATCAATATCGGGTTACTCTGGTGTTTTGGTAAAGCCATTCATCTCTTCAGCCATTCATTGGGCTTCCCTAATATGGGTTTTCCTGCCGGGTGCTGACAGACAGACAAACAGACAGACAGGCGAGGCAACCCGACCCCCGCGTCGACCTGAGCACCCACAAGGGAGCGCTCCATTTCACACCCCGCTCGCCATCTGACCGGCAGTAATCCCCTCCATCTAATCATTTATGCTTGATCCTTTCAATCAATCAATACCTCCAGGAGAAACACGGTCCTCTTCCTCTTTGGGCTGTAATTCCCCTCGGGGTCACCGTCTGTTTCCATCTGCTTCTCATGCGTCTTCCTCGCTGAGTCCAGGCCGCCTGCATGTCCTCTTCTCACCGCATCCTTAAAAAACCTCCTCTTCTCCTCTTACATGCATGGCAGTTCCATCTTCAGCATCCTTCTCCTGGTGTAGGCCTACCCCTCATCCCTCCTTTTCACTGTCCAAACCATCACCACCTCGCCTCTCTTGTTTTTTAGCCAGGGAACCCCTAGTTTGACCCCCCACATGCTACTTAAAGCAGATCTTTTTCTTTTTTTAATATATTTTTCTTTTCCTGAATCGTGGAGTCGATGGACAGTGAATGGCCATAACTTTTTTTCGCGATGTTTCCGGCAGAGCAGGCCTCTCATTCTGTGGACCTTAATGACCAAACTAATAGATGAAACAGAAATAAAAAGTACGGCATGACACAGGTTCAACCCTATTCCTTGAGCTTTTGGGTTCCTGACTATTTATTCCCCAGAACCTTTCTAACCTGGGCTAATCCTCCAACGTAGTCGTCTCTGATCCTGTCAATCCTTGTCACTCCTAATGACAATCCTTCATTCTGACCTAACCTCCAGCTCTGCCTGCGGTCGTGCAGCCTAATATATTATGCTCTGTTGTACGACGGTGTCACAATGCCGAAAACAGCAGGCCTACAAGCTCACAACGAGCTTGTAGTTCTGCTTTTCAGCGTGCGATGCCATCATGCGACAAATCAACCACTTCAACCCTGTTTCAAATATAGTCAAAATGGCAGTTATCACAAGCTCACAAGCTGTAAAGGATCCGTTTGGAACAATAAAATTCAATGAAAATCACTTTGAATTTGAATAGAATTTCTGAAAATCTAATCCAAATCTAATCTAAATACATTTTTACTTTCCCATTTCTACTTTTGAATAGGCCTAATTAAGTATTTTAACAAGAAAATACTCCACTGCTTTTTACTCAAGTACAATTTTGACAGTGCAGTTTTAACTTTGAGTAATATTTGACCAAGACGTATGTAAACTTTAACTCAAGTATAGAGCTGGGGTTGACTACCTTGTCCACCCCTACTCACACACACAGTGGAGCTGAATGCTGGTTTTATTGCATTGTTACTAGGGTCATTTTACTGCCCCCTCCCCTCCCTCCCACCCGCTGTTTACTATTGCCTTGTTGAATGGGCATTAATTGGTCGTTACATGGTAATATTAATTGGTCGTTAGGTGGTAATGGTGCTTTCGTTTGGAGGGGAAACTCAAAGAATAGCAGACATGCATGGGTGTCATTAGGTTACTTTGACAATGAATAATAGACTGAAATACCGGCTAGTGTGAGCCCATATATACTTCTGTTGGTCTTTAAAGCTTTGAATGGTTTTGTGACAAAATACATTTGTGATCTTGTGTGATATCATGAACCATCCAGATTTCGGTGAGTTTCCTTTCGTTTTTATTGTATCCTATTTATTTATTGATTGATTGATTGATTGATTGATTGATTGATTGATTGATTGATTGATTGAAGACTTTAAGTTTGCATAGGAAAAGGTACAATTCCATGACAGTACAGTTCACGGGGACAAGGTCAACTAAAAGGATATACCCCAAAAAAGCCTATGGCTTGTTGAAATTTAGATCCTTTTTTTAAACTCATATAACATTCAATGACAGACAGATAGAACACAGTACTATGATAGATATTTAACTCATATAACATTGAATGACAGACAGATAGAACACAGTACTATGATAGATATTTAACTCATATAACATTGAATGACAGACAGATAGAACACAGTACTATGATAGATATTTAACTCATATAACATTGAATGGCAGACAGATAGAACACAGTACTATGATAGATATTTAACTCATAACATTGAATGACAGACAGATAGAACACAGTACTATGATAGATATTTAACTCATATAACATTGAATGACAGACAGATAGAACACAGTACTATGATAGATATTTAACTCATAACATTGAATGACAGACAGATAGAACACAGTACTATGATAGATATTTAACTCATATAACATTGAATGACAGACAGATAGAACACAGTACTATGATAGATATTTAACTCATAACATTGAATGACAGACAGATAGAACACAGTACTATGATAGATATTTAACTCATATAACATTGAATGACAGACAGATAGAACACAGTACTATGATAGATATTTAACTCATATAACATTGAATGACAGACAGATAGAACACAGTACTATGATAGATATTTAACTCATATAACATTGAATGACAGACAGATAGAACACAGTACTATGATAGATATTTAACTCATATAACATTGAATGACAGACAGATAGAACACAGTACTAGGATAGATATTTAACTCATATAACATTGAATGACAGACAGATAGAACACAGTACTATGATAGATATTTAACTCATATAACATTGAATGACAGACAGACAGAACACAGTACTATGATAGATATTTAACTCGTATAACATTGAATGACAGACAGACAGAACACAGTACTATGATAGATATTTAACTCATATAACATTGAATGACAGACAGATAGAACACAGTACATAAAACACAATGTAAAATAAATGGTATTTACAATAGAAAGGTCATTATGTTGCTTGATGTTTTGTGTAAAGCATATTGAAATGCCTTGTTCTTGCCTTGTTGAGGCCTACAAATAAACTTGCCTCGCCTTGCCTAGCAACAGCATGCATGTGTGCGTGTGAAGCAGGGCGTTCCTGAAAAACAGAATCCGTTCCCAGCGAGCTTCCCTTGGGTAAATAAAGGTTTTAAAAAAGGGCTGATGGTTAATCTGACCTTGATTAAGAATTTTGTAATTTGACCCCGAGTTATGCCAATGTTCTGAAGGACAAACCACCCAGTCTGGTTTCACTGCACCACAGAACCACCAACCGCTATAAGAGGAACCCCATAAGAGGAACATTATACCATGTTCCCCGTTTCATATAATTACACTTTGAAAGTACTTTGTTCAGTGCGTTTGAATCCTTCCGTTCCCTTCTCTCTCATATTATTTCATATTCTAATCATTTCCCCAGAGGAAACGCGTTTCCACTCTCAGCTCTCTCTGAAAGGCATTGTTCTTTTTAAGCAGCTCATGGCTATAGATAAAGAACAGCGCACTGAGACAGTTCAGGGTGATCTCTGTAAAGCCGGGCCGTCTTGTCTTTGGAAAGGCCTTGGGACTGAGATGCAGCAACAGTCCTGTGGGCTGCTGCACTCTTAGGCCTCTTTTCCACCAGAAGAACTTTGGTTCTGGAACTGGTTCCATTCTAGATTCTGGCCAGATTGTGTTTCTATCAGTTTTAAGCAGAACCACTGTAGTCGCAGTAAGCTGCCGGAAGTAAACAGCACATTCATTTACACCATAGAGGATTTCATTATCAGCCATGAAGTGGTAACAATTCAATGTACACTTACCAGTAGGATGCTGGTTGTAAAATGGTTCTATATGCTCAAAATTGTTTATTGTCATGATTCGTCAGCACCCGGGCTGGCTTTGTCCCAGGCGTAAAATACTTAAAATAAATACTTTCTGAAATGTCTATTTAAGGCTTAAACTGCGACGCTCTATTGGGGGGCAGCATAGCTGAGTCCCCAGTTGACTCTCATAACTCTGCACGAAGTAGCTCCGGGGAACCTCCGCGCCTGGGTCCTCCGCGGTCAAAAAGTGTGTTTTGGAGAAAATTCAAGATGGCGGAAAATCTATCATGGCGCAAATGGGCGTGGCCTATATGGGGAGATGCGTCATGACCCAAGGAATCCAGGGAAAAAATATTTTTAATTTTCCGACCTACGGTTCAAGAGTTACAGGCCAAAACGTAAAGTGGGGTGTTATGGCGCCACCATGCGGCCAAATGACACAATTATTTTTTATTTAATCCTTGAAATCATTATGAACCTCCTCTCCAAGTCTTGAAACTCTAGCCCCTATGGTTTGCGAGAGACAAATAATTGAATGTGAGTTTTTGCGATTCCCATTATAAGTCAATGGGGAAAATTAATTCACTAATAAATTAATATCAATTAAACTATAGAACCTTTCTCTTAGAAAAGTAATAGCCCACGATTCCCGAGTAAGCCGGTCGATTTGACATATGGCGCGAGTGTGTGGTGGCAAAACTGTGGGACTAGTGGCGTGCCGAAGTTTAGGAAGTTCAGGCTACATACACACAGACACACACACAGACACACAGACAGACAGACAGACACACAGACCCACACAGCCACGTATAGGGAGCCTGTGCTTCACACAGCTCCAAAAAACACATGAAGATGAGCGTGTAATGCCATATATAAAAACCAAAGGATAATGATAACCTCAATAATTTGAACTTTGACGCCTTTAACCAAAAGCTTGTGATGGTTAAGGTTATGTTTTTATGGACTTTTTAAAAAGAAGACACTGTGTGTTAGCAGACCTCAGATCAGATCATGCAGCTGGTAGAGGATTCCATGGAGTTAAGGAACATAATGACTGCAGCCACCGTCAAACGGATTTAGAATGAATTCTGAGGTTTTAATGAGGAGATGTTTTTATCTGATGATCTAAAGGAATCTGTTGTTGGCTGCGTGTTGTTCTTTCCAGTGAGCACTGGGATTATTCTTAGCTTTTCTTTCAACTTTCTTCTTTATTGATTTTTACAAAGAAAAGAAAGAAAGAACAACAAACCGCTCAGTTCCATTTCGTCTCTGTCGGGTGGAAACCTCATATGTCCAAAACTGTTTCTCTTTAGGTTTCAAAATTCTACCGTTCCACGGGCTTGTAGATCTGCTATTTCCACTACTTTTGTGTGACACTCGTACACCTGTGTGACGAAGTAGGGCATTCGTTTACAAGGAAAACCAAACAGTTTAAATATGGAGATACAAGCAGTGTTGATTTCGCCGACTAAAACTATGACGAAAAATCTTGTTTTTTTCACTGATGAAAACTAAATAAAAACTAAATAAAAACTAAACTGTTATGACTAAAACTAAGACTAAAATATATTGACAATTTTGTCAACAAAATAAAAACTAGACTAAAACGTTAGGGAGGGACTAGTGGAGGAGAAAGTCATTTTATGTTTGGTTGCTCTCAGGTGTTGCTTGCTGAAAATAGCCGATCTACAAGCTCACAACGTGTCGCAGTGCGACGCGTTGTGAGCTTGTAGATCGGCTATTTTCAGCACGCAACCAAGTGTAAAATCAGTCATTACGATGCCATCAAGGCCTGCCAAAATACATTTTAGTTGACTAAATCAACTGTAGATTTAGTCGACTAAAATCTCATGATATTTAGTCGACTAAATTTAGACTAAAAGTAAAACTTTTCAGGAGACTAAATTATGGCTAAAACGAAATTAGATTTTATTCAAAAGACTAAAACTAAATCAAAATTTGCTGTTAACAACACTGGATACAAGGTTTCTGCCCGACAGCTACGATATAAACATTAAATCGTGGCTTGTTGTTGTTCTACATGAATATAAAAGTCCATCGGCTCAGTCAATTATATCTTCATGCCAAACCACAGTTAATTATGAGAAGATTCAAGGAAAACAGTAAGTCTAAACAAACAGTACAAAGAAGGGGCAGGGGAGTGTAGGGTTGGGATAGGTTAGTTTTTTTTTACCAGTTGCGAACGGCTGCTGCCTGTAAGTGGTTTTTCAGGGCAATTTTAAAGGATGCTAGTGATCCACACTCCTTTATGGCCTTCGGTAAGGCTTTCCACATTTTGGTGGTATAGCAGAAAAAAGAGTTTGACCCTTTGTTGGTTTTGACTCTGGGTTGAAAGTGATCTGTGGCGCTGCCTCTGGTGTTGTAATTATGGACATCCTTAATGTTTATAAAGTATTTTGACAGGTACTTGGGTATCATAGTGGTGTAGTGTATCTTGTACACCAGGCCCATTGCAAGTTGCTGTACTCTGTCATCTACTCTGAGCCACCCCACTCTTAACTGGTGAGTAGCGGTGAGGTGAGTAGGAAAAGAAGACGAGTTCTCCAATCAATACAGTGTCTCTGCGTCTCTAAAGTGGCAGCATCAGATATCACACATTTCCACCGTTTGAACAGAAGCAAGAATCATTCCAGAACCCACCCATCCATCCATCCATCCATCTTCAACCGCTTATCCGGAATCGGGTCGCGGGGCTAACAGTTCCAACTGAGACCTCTAGATTTCCTTATCCTGAGCAACTTCCTCCACTCCCTCAGGGAGTATACCGAGGCGTTCCCAAGCCAGTTTGGAGATATAATCTCTCCATCTGGTCTTTGGTCTGCCACAGGGCACGAAAGAGGGCTGGGGGGCCAGTTGTTGTTGACCTTTCTACTTATGACTTTGCATAGTGCCTTCCAGAATAACTGAACTTTATTTCACTCCCAAATCCCATAATTATTTTGAATTTGGCACCATTCGGAGAAACTCCTGTTGTATAAACAACACGGTCTGGCAATGACAGTGAGTCCAGGTTGATTATGTACCTTTCTGTATCGCTGTTTGGCTAGTTGTTTGAATGTTCTCATCATAGGCCACAATGGAAACAAAGCCTTTGAGCATTTTTGTGATTCTCCATTTGTTTGGTTTCCTTGTTAGCTTTTTGGATGTACTTTTAAAACTGTCAATAACATATTCAGTCAATCAAATGTGTTCATGTGAAAACGTGTGCTTGTTCCTTTTCTGTGCAAGTGGTCTGTCTGTCTGTCTGTCTGTCTGTCTGTCTGTCTGTCTGTCTGTCAGATATACAAGCAGATCTGCTATTTTTGAAAAGTCGTAAAAATGTGTGCAAATCTTTGAATATATTAAGCAATCATTTGTAACTAAAATTTAGCTTCCGGGGGGGTCCCTGGAACTAAATATTTTTAGATGGGCGGTCCGTGGCCAAATACATATAATTTTGAGCGGTCCTTCACCTGAAAAAGTTTGAGCACCACTGACATAGAAACAGGTTTAAAAAAAAAAATTTTTTTTCAAAGAATCTTCACGATTTTTCAAAAATAGCAGATCTACAAGCTCGCAGCGCGGCACCGAGTGCCGCGCTGTGAGTTTGTATATCTGCTATTTTTAATAGTTAAAGCACAAAATAACGCTGTGAATCCTTGTACACAGGGCCCCGAATTTGGTGCGACACACCTGCGTGCACGCAGGGTGCGAGCAGCAGAGATGAACACGGTGTGTGAGAGCAGACTGCATGCTGTACCAAGACAACAGAGACACATACTTCCCACAGATCATAACCACCCAAGGAGAGTTTGAAAATATGACCAATGATGAAAAACTCCCATACCTGCTGGGTGAAGTAAAACAATGTGCAAACACAGCAGCAAGATTCGTGAGCTTTGCTGTGATAGGAGAAGGATATCAAATGGAACCCAACCACCTTAGTAAAAACCATTGTATATATCCCTGCTCTGCCTGCACGTAACCGTGATGCATGAAAACTGTTTTCACCTGTACATATTTTGTTCTGATTGTATTGTATTGTGTACACTTCTGCTTTGGCAATGTAAACGTATGTTTTCTCATGCCAATAAAGCCCATTGAATTGAATTGAATTGAATTGAATTGAATTGAATTGAATTGAATTGAATTGCATGCAGACCTGCTCTCCTCCTCCCTGTTGTTGTTGTTGTGATACTGCTGTGTGTCAGCCTCAGCCTGCATGTTGTGTGATGAGAATAGCAGACTTACAAGCTCACAACGCGTGTGAGCTTGTAGGTGTGCTCTTGCGTTACACGATAGCAGATCTACTATCTAACAGCCGTTGTAACCAGGGTTAACACTTCCAGTCACATAGAATATACGTAAGTGTTAACCCTATAGGTACATAGACCAGTGCTGCGCTCGTGTGTGTGTGTGTGTGCGTGCGTGCGTGCGTGCGTGCGTGCGTGCGTGCGTGCGTGCGTGCGTGTGCGTGTGTGTGTGTGCGTGTGTGCGTGCGTGATGCAGGTGGAGTTCACAGCTTGTAGTTGCAGAAAGGTGTGAACAGTTTCCTGTTAATCTGTGGTGTGTGAAGGAAACACGTACAACATGTCACACTTATAGCTCTGCTTCATGCATCGCATCGGACAGATAAAAGAAAGAAGTGTGTGTGTGTGTGTGTGTGTGCGTGTGTGTGTGTGTGTGTGTGTGTGTGTGTGTGTGTGCGCGTGTGTGTGTGTGTGTGTGTGTGTGTGTGTGTGTGTGTGTGTGTGTGTGTGTGTGTGTGTGTGTGTGTGTGTGTGTGTGCGTGTGTGTGTGTGTGTGTGCGTGTGTGTGTGTGTGTGTGTGTGTGGGTGTGTGCGCGTGTGCGTGTGTGTGTGTGGGGGGGGGGGAGCGCAGTGTGCTGTGGCTGTGTGAGTGTGTGCATGCATGCTTGCTGATGGGAATTGTGGTGGTGACACTTCAGCGATCAGCCCTCCATCTGACCACACCCAAAAGTCGACTTTAGTTGAAACGTTTCCAGTCTCACACATAAAGGCCCCGTGAGCAAGTCCTTATGAAGAGCAAGTCCTTATGAAGAGCAAGTCCTTATGAAGAGCAAGTCATTATAAAGAAGACAAAGAAATGCACAACAAGCACACGGAAGTGCCTCGTTCTTTTACTTTACCTTTAACCTTATAATTCAAGGTTTGTCACATCTTATATAAGACTAACAAGTAAAAGCCTTTTTGGTTTCTTCAATTTACAATTTAATCATTTAGCAGACACTCTTAATCCAGAGCGATTTACAATCATCAAGGTATCAGTACATCAATACATCAAATGGAAAGAATTCGGCTAGTCTAAGAAAACAGGTAGACCAAAGCACCTATTCGGTAATAACTTCATAAACATAAATCATATAAAAATGGTATCTAAATTACATTTCTTCTGTGTATTGCAGCAATACCAAATACATTAATAAGAATAGAAAGTAATAGAAAGAAGAAGAAATAAAGAAATGGAGAAAAGTAGGACTTGGGACTTGAATCCTCTGCATGTTAACCAAGGTTATCATGACAACCTACGGTTAGGTTAGGATGTCATCATGACCCAGGTTACAAACCACAGCAGGCCGAGCTTATAGTACACTGTGTTGCTGGCAGGTACATGCACACATAGACATCAAAGGGGGCTTGAGCCTCTGCCCTTTTACCCGTTTGTAAAAAAGGGCCCTCTCTCCAGACCATGAATGCAGTTTTTTACTATGGTGAAATAAATGCAAATGCCCCCCAACGTCCCTCATGTCCCTCACGCAAGGATATCACGCTCCTCATCTTGCCGACAACGCCAGATTGTAGTGAAGCGTAGGAGCGGGAATCGAACACCACTCTCCCACTCGCCAGTCTGTGCCAATAGAGCTGAGCTCGATTGGCAGGGCGTTTGCGGTCAGTTTATTGGTTGGGGCTACACTTAGTTCAAGTGTGGTATCAAGCACCGAAAGTAGCCGACCTGCAAGCTCACAACCAAGTGTGGAGAAGCAGCGTGCAGCTTTATAGCGGCTGGTGAGACGAAGGAGAGCTCCAGGGAGGAACAGCCTCACAGTATACTGGAGAACTCTACGCACCTGTGTCACCTCAAGACCTCAGGAGGGACCCACCCAATGCCTCCCCAGAGGAGCCTCTTGTTGGCTTAAAAACAATAATAGAGCAGGAGAGGGGAGTTTAGCCTTGGCCAGGAGGAGGAGATGGGCAGTGATTTGGCCACCACTGCCGACCCTGCCATCAGGAGGGTGTAGCGGTTCAAGTTCGAAACACCTGATGACGATGGTTATACCGCCTGAAGACATTAAGACATCAATTCTTCCTGGCCAAGGCTACATTCACCAACATCTTTAGATGTAATTATAATCGATGACCTCTTGTTCAGTTGTGTATTCCTTTTTTTGTCTCGATGAATGGAATACACAGGACCACAATGGAAACAAGCCCTCAGGAATGTTTGTGTTATCCTTTTAGAATTGTTGTACTGTAACTGTACTTTTTCAAGGATGGAGCGTATCATGACGGATGCGCTGGCAGACCATCAAGGAACGGTCAGCATAGGAGGCAGGCCAATCACCACCAACCTCCGTTTCGCGGATGACATAGATGGGCTAGCTGGAGAAGAAAAAGAGCTTGCCAGCCTAGTTGAAAGGCTTGACACCACCTCCAGAGCCTATGGAATGGAAATCCATGCAGAAAAAAAGAAAATGATGACCAACAACAACAATGGCATCCGCTCAGACATTAAAGTCAACGGACAGGCACTCGACACAGTGTCAAGCTTCAAATACCTTGGAGCAATCGTGTCCAATGAAGGATCCAAACGGGAAGTCCTTGCCAGGATTGCACAAACAACTGCTGCCCTGGCAAAGCTCAAGCCCATATGGAAATACAAAAACATCAGTCTGGCATCAAAGGTGAGACTACTACGATCACTTGTCATCTCAATTTTCCTATATGCTTGTGAATCATGGACCCTTACAGCAGAGCTGCAGAAGAGAATACAGAGCATGGAGATGAGATGCTACAGAAGACTCATGGGTATCTCCTACACCCAACATGTCACAAACGAGGACGTCCGGCAAAAGATCAGCCAAGCCATCGGCCCACATGATGACCTGCTCTCCACTGTCATAAAGAGGACACTAAGGTGGTATGGACACATCACTAGATCCTCAGGCCTTGCAAAGACCATCCTGCAAGGCACCGTACAAGGTGGCAGGAGACGAGGGAGGCAAAAGAAAAGATGGGAAGATAACATCGGAGAATGGACTCACTTGAAACTCAGTGAGGCAATGAGAGCTGCTGAGGACAGAGAGGGATGGAGAGAGCTGGTCAACAGATCATCTGTGGTGCCTCAACGACCCTCTGGGGTTATGGGATAGAAGAAGAAGAAGAAGAACTGTACTTTTTGCAAACTGTTAATAAAGTATTCAATCAATCAATCAATCAATCAATCAAATTCCTTTTATTATTACAATTATTGTTTCATGAACATTTAAAATAGTGAAAATATCCGAACTCGTATAGATCTGCTATTTTCAACCACTTTTGTGTGACACTCTTGCATGATAAAGCAGGGCATTAATTCACATGCACATTTCTGCCCGACAGCTACGATAGGAGCTTTTGTTTTGATCAGCCCTGAATGCAGCAGTGAGCGAGACATCGCTTCCATTTACACACAGAACAGTTTTTCTGTTTGTTCAGAAAGTGACAGTAAGACAGCAGCACACTGGAAGAGTCTGTTCTCTGGGGCGTCTCTACGGACAAAGGAGCCTCTATGATAACAAACCTCTGCTAGGGAACCAGGAGGCAGCTCAGGGATGTGCTGGGCCTCTGATTCAGCCCGGGAAAAAGAGTTGGAGAGGCCCTCATTGCGCGCTATAGAGAGAGATAGCGCTGCTGCTACTCAAAGATTTGTGACAAAGTAACAAGCCAGTGGGCCAATTACATGAGTTATATTTCGTCGTTGTCGGGTGCAAACCTTGTAT
Source organism: Nannobrachium achirus (assembly GCF_963921795.1). Taxonomy (NCBI): domain Eukaryota; kingdom Metazoa; phylum Chordata; class Actinopteri; order Myctophiformes; family Myctophidae; genus Nannobrachium; species Nannobrachium achirus. Next base: position 9,096,938 of record NC_137813.1, on the reverse strand, counting down.
GTCCAAAACCGTTTGTTTTGTATTTATCATTTTAAAAATGATTTAAACTACAAGCACATCTACTACAGTACAAGCACACGGTGCGAGGCGTTGTGTGCTTGTAGATCTGCTGTTTTCACTACTTTTGTGCAAAAGCCTTGTATGGTGAAGCAGGGCTTTACTTTAAAAAATGTACAAATTTTAAACTTGGAGATACGAGGTTTCTGCCCAACAGTGACGATTTACTTTGTTGGCCGCACAGCCCCCAAAATGGAACGAAGGCAGACATTTATTTTTTTATTTTTTCCTAATGGCCGGCCTGGACCGGCCGGGAATGAACCTGCCGTTCGGGAGTTGTCCCGCTCTTCCCAATGGCCAGCACGTCCCTGCCAGGAGGAGCTCTGTGACTGGGAGAGGAGGAGAGGGAGCCTGGCCCCGCGTCCAGCCCCCAGGACAGAGCTCTGTGACTGGGAGAGGAGGAGAGGGAGCCTGGCCCTGCTTCCAGCCCAGGACAGAGCTCTGTGACTGGGAGAGGAGGAGAGGGAGCCTGGCCCTGCTTCCAGCCCAGGACAGAGCTCTGTGACTGGGAGAGGAGGAGAGGGAGCCTGGCCCTGCTTCCAGCCCCCAGGACAGAGCTCTGTGACTGGGAGAGGAGGAGAGGGAGCCTGGCCCTGCTTCCAGCCCAGGACAGAGCTCTGTGACTGGGGAGGAGGAGAGGGAGCCTGGCCCCGCGTCCAGCCCCCAGGACAGAGCTCTGTGACTGGGGGAGGAGGAGAGGGAGCCTGGCCCCGCTTCCAGCCCCCAGGACAGAGCTCTGTGACTGGGGGAGGAGGAGAGGGAGCCTGGCCCCGCGTCCAGCCCCCAGGACAGAGCTCTGTGACTGGGGGAGGAGGAGAGGGAGCCTGGCCCCGCTTCCAGCCCAGGACAGAGCTCTGTGACTGGGAGAGGAGGAGAGGGAGCCTGGCCCCGCTTCCAGCCCAGGACAGAGCTCTGTGACTGGGGAGGAGGAGAGGGAGCCTGGCCCTGCTTCCAGCCCCCAGGACAGAGCTCTGTGACTGGGAGAGGAGGAGAGGGAGCCTGGCCCTGCTTCCAGCCCAGGACAGAGCTCTGTGACTGGGAGAGGAGGAGAGGGAGCCTGGCCCCGCTTCCAGCCCCCAGGACAGAGCTCTGTGACTGGGGGAGGAGGAGAGGGAGCCTGGCCCCGCTTCCAGCCCCCAGGACAGAGCTCTGTGACTGGGGAGGAGGAGAGGGAGCCTGGCCCCGCTTCCAGCCCCCAGGACAGAGCTCTGTGACTGGGGAGGAGGAGAGGGAGCCTGGCCCCGCGTCCAGCCCAGGACAGAGCTCTGTGACTGGGGGAGGAGGAGAGGGAGCCTGGCCCCGCTTCCAGCCCCCAGGACAGAGCTCTGTGACTGGGGAGGAGGAGAGGGAGCCTGGCCCCGCTTCCAGCCCCCAGGACAGAGCTCTGTGACTGGGGAGGAGGAGAGGGAGCCTGGCCCCGCGTCCAGCCCAGGACAGAGCTCTGTGACTGGGGGAGGAGGAGAGGGAGCCTGGCCCCGCTTCCAGCCCCCAGGACAGAGCTCTGTGACTGGGGAGGAGGAGAGGGAGCCTGGCCCCGCGTCCAGCCCCCAGGACAGAGCTCTGTGACTGGGGGAGGAGGAGAGGGAGCCTGGCCCCGCTTCCAGCCCCCAGGACAGAGCTCTGTGACTGGGGAGGAGGAGAGGGAGCCTGGCCCCGCGTCCAGCCCAGGACAGAGCTCTGTGACTGGGGGAGGAGGAGAGGGAGCCTGGCCCCGCTTCCAGCCCCCAGGACAGAGCTCTGTGACTGGGGAGGAGGAGAGGGAGCCTGGCCCCGCTTCCAGCCCAGGACAGAGCTCTGTGACTGGGGGCGTGGGAGAAGGGGCCGGGGCAAATGTAACTAGAAAGTCTTGCGAATTACTTACGTCGTACCATTTGAATTTTTCCTGTTCAAGTCAAAGTGGAAAATTAATTCACTAATAAATAAATTAAATGGCCATATATGGAGATCTCTGTGTCAGTCCTTAGTCCCTTTTATGCCCATTTATGGAGATCCCTGTTGTCATCAATATTAAGCCTATATCTTGGAAAGCCCATATATGGACATACCGTGTCAGTCTCATGTGGTCTATGATGTCAGTCATCTATGATGTCCGTCATCTCCATATTTGGGAAAAGTTACATTTTTTATTAAAGTCGATGGAGATTTTCTTTTTCCACAAATACATCTATATAAACAAGTGTAGTCATGACAACGGTTTGTGCGGCATGTGACATCACAGCTCAGCTCTGGTTATAGTCTATATAAGAGGCTGCAGGTGTGTGTCCGCCACAGAGTGGAGGGGAGTGTGTTGCTGTAGCTTGTAGCGCTGGGCGTCTTTCATGGTAATGTTAACCACATGCTGATGAAATAATACACACACAGTCATGGCAGACAATAGAACAGAGATTCAAGAAGCAATTAAAGCGCAAGGCGAGGTGGTTCGCAAACTGAAAGCAGAGAAGGTGAGCAAAGAGCGGATCAATGAGGAAGTAGCCAGGGTGCGGCAGCTGAAGTTGCAGCTTGGAGGCGACGATGGCAAACACCAGTTTGTCCTCAAAACGCCAAAGGGGACGAGGGACTACACACCCAAGCAGATGGCCATCAGGGAGAAGGTGTTCAACACCATCGTCAGCTGCTTTAAACGCCACGGCGCCGAGACTATAGACACGCCCCTCTTTGAGTTGAAGGAGACGTTGACGGGCAAGTATGGCGAGGACTCAAAGCTCATCTACGACCTCAAGGACCAAGGAGGAGAGCTGCTGTCCCTCAGATACGACCTCACTGTGCCTTTTGCTCGCTTCCTGGCCATGAACAAGGTCACCAACATCAAGCGCTACCACATCGCCAAGGTCTACCGCCGTGACAACCCAGCCATGACCCGGGGCCGCTACAGGGAGTTCTACCAATGCGATTTTGACATAGCAGGTGAGTATGATCCCATGATTCCTGATGCAGAGTGCCTGAAGATCGTCCATGAAATCCTCAGTGAATTGGACCTGGGAGACTTCCGGATCAAGGTGAACGACCGGCGAATTCTGGACGGAATGTTTGCCGCGTGTGGCGTGCCAGACGACAAGTTCAGAACCATCTGTTCTACGGTGGACAAGTTGGACAAGATGTCCTGGGAGGAGGTGAAGGAGGAGATGGTCAAAGAGAAAGGGCTGTCAGAGGACATCGCCGACCAGATCGGGGAGTATGTGAGCATGCAGGGTGGTATGGACCTAGCAGAGCGCCTGCTCCAGGACCCTAAGATGAGCCAGAGCCCAGCGGCGTGTGCTGGCCTCAAGGACATGAGTCAGCTCTTCAGCTACCTGCAGCTTTTCCAGGTGACAGACAAGGTGGTGTTTGACCTGAGCTTGGCCAGAGGTCTGGACTACTACACAGGCGTCATCTACGAGGCGGTGCTGAGCCAGGCAGGGGACGTGCTGCCACCGCCGCCGGTCGCCATGGACGACGGCGGCCAGAACGGCGCCGCCATTGAAGGAGGAGGAGACCAGGCGGTGAGCGTGGGCAGCGTGGCCGGGGGAGGACGCTACGACGGCCTGGTGGGCATGTTCGACCCCAGGGGCAAGAAGGTGCCCTGCGTGGGTGTCAGCATCGGCATCGAGAGGATCTTCTCCATCATGGAGGCCAAGGCCAAGGGAAATGAGCGTACCACAGAAACGCAGATCATGGTAGCCTCGGCACAGAAGAATCTACTGGAGGAGAGACTAAAACTCACAGCCGAGCTCTGGAACGCTGGCATCAAGGCAGAGACGATGTACAAAAAGAACCCCAAGTTACTGAACCAGCTGCAGTACGCGGAGCAGACGGGGGTCCCCCTGGTGGCCATCCTAGGAGAACAGGAACTGAGAGACGGAGTGGTCAAACTCCGCACCGTTTCCCTCAGAGAGGAGGTGGACATACCAAGAGGAGATCTAATAGCAGAGATCAAGAGAAGGACACAGAAGAATCCTGCAGGAGCCCAATACAGTTCCTTAACACATGGGCTGCTAAGCTTTATAACATTTCTAGCTGTTGCTGCTGCCTCACGCTTTATTTTGAAGAGCCTCGGAAGCTCCAGTTAAGTGAAAAGGACCTTTTCTTTGACGATGGCTAAGCCAGATTGCTCACATAGAAACATCGTTTTTTCAAAAAACCTTTGAAGGATTCAAAAGACACTTATAGGACCGGGTCAAAATTCGAATTTTCACGATTTAAAAAAAATAGCAGATCTACAATCTCGCAGCGCGGCACT
>NC_137813.1:9042665-9087665 GCF_963921795.1 Nannobrachium achirus | reverse complement strand
TATATTAAATTAGTCTTATATTTACGGAAATAAACATGCAAATTTGAAACTCATAAGGCTATAAAAGAAAAACAACAAACAACAACAAATCTGACATACGGAGATACAAGGTTTTGCGGCCTGACAGGAGCGACAACGATCCATCTCTTGTGTTTTGCTTGTGATCTTCAACATCGATAAGGTTTTCCCATCCTTCAGGCTCGGAGTATGAAATGACCAGTCTCTCCCAGTATGGCTTGGACGTTATTGATTTGCCATTATGTTGTATGAGGGGGAGAAAATCCATAGCCCTCCCTTTAAATAACCATCACACTCAGACAACACAGATATATCACAGCAGAGGGGGGAGAAAAAAAAACGTATCGAATTGGAACACATGTGAGGAGGGGGTGGGGGAGGGGGGGGGGGGGTAGGGCTGGAAAAATATAAGAATGGCAAATCTTCTTCTTCTTCAGAGCGTCTTATGTCTGGCGAGGAAGGAAAGGGTGGAAATAAAAGCAAGCTTTGTGTGGAGTTGTGTTGTGATTTGTTGTGTCCAAAGCCGTCGCTGATTCAGCAGACTGTATAGTGTTCTAATTATAGGAATCCGCTCTTCGTACGCTGCATGCATGCACAAAGTCCATTGTTTGCAGGCATGTGCACACATAGACATCAAAGGGGGCTTGAGCCCCTGCTTTTTTACCCGTCTGTAAAAGGTGCCCTCTGAAAGCAGTTTTTACTATGGTGAAAGAAATGCCATATAATATCTGAAGGCAGCATTCAAGAACAATTGCCTTGTCCAAACTCTCCTGAACTTGAGTGCATCTTATGTTGAAAGAATTGCCCTCTCAGTGTAGAAATCCATGCCGCTACGCCACATCTCCAGTTTTGACTTGATTAGTTTAGTGTGGTATCAAGTACCGAAAATAGCCAACCTCCAAGCTCACCACAAGTTGTGAGCTTGGAGGTCTGTTATTTTAATATTTTCACCAAAAGGCCATTTTAGAAATGTCAGCCCCTGCATCTTTAACATTCTCTGCACGTCCCTGATTGTTTGTGTTTGTAGTTGTAGTGTGTGTGTGTGTGTGTGTGTGTGTGTGTGTGTGTGTGTGTGTGTGTGTGTGTGTGTGTGTGTGTGTGTGTGTGTGTGTGTGTGTGTGTGTGTGTGTGTGTGTGTGTGCGCGCACGCGCTTTGGATTAAAAGCGTCTGCTAAATGCCTAAATTGTAAATTGTGCGTGCGCATATACTTACAAGGGACTAATGTGCCCATAGGAATTAGAGAAATAGATGTGAGTACTCTTTTTTTCTGGTCCCCACAAGAGAAATGGTTGTTTCATGGTTAAAAAAAAGGATTTGAGGAGTTATATAATTTATATCTAGGCCTTCAATTAGGAAAAGATTTGGGTTGTGGTTAGGGGTTTTTAGGCATTTAGGTATAGGCTTAGTTATTCCTGCTTATACCGTTGAGCTGTGAGTTAAGGGTTATAGAGTTAAGAATGACCATTAAAAAGGTACATTTAAAAAGGTACATTTAACAAAGGTACAATGGAATAGAACAAGCATGCTTTTATTGGCAGCATTTAAAAGCACACATACAGAATCACCATTAAAAGCACCAAAATGGATAAAAGAAAATCCCCCAAAAAGCCTATGAGCTTGTTTCCACTGTGTGGTCCAATTTATATGACATTTATAAATTCCATTCTCTGAATGATATGTATAAAACTGCCATCTTAAAATTGTGGTGTCCTCACCAGCATTATACAAACATTTGTGTGTGCGCATGGCATGCGTTTGCTCATGCGTCTGTGCGTGTGTGCGTATGTGTGTGCGTGCATGTCTCTGTACGTGTGCGTGGGCTTCTTGCACAGTCATGTGTTGAAAGTAGACCACTAGGTCCTGACGGCCTCATTCAGTGTTCCTTTTATTCTGTTGAGTAAATTGAATCTACATGAATTTGTCGCGGTTGCATCGCTGCACACAGACTCACAGTAGTACTTTAAAGGACCACTTCACCTCTGGGACAACCAGATCTTCTTTTATTGTTGTTTGGGACACGATCAACACAATCCTGAGTTATTATTTGTGTTCAATCTGTGTTTTTAGATATTTTAGTAGATGAGCATGCTACAAAGCATCATATGATGCAAAATGGATGATGCATGATGTAGCATGCTGAAATACTAAAATATCTAAAAACACAGATTTAACACAAAAAAATAACTCAGGATTGTGTTGATCGTGTCCCAAACAACAATAAAATAAGATCTGGTTGTCCCAGAGGTGAGGTGGTCCTTTAAGGTCCAAAAAGAGGCGCTCGGGTACCACCGTGGCGCAGAGGGTGGTAATTGTCATTGCACCTCACTCTAAGAAAGAATTCTGTGACCGAGTAAATAGCACTATTAGAAAAAGTTATATTTACTCAATAAAATCACTGAATATCATGTATGTGATTGTTTGAGTAGGTCACACCAAACAAAATGAGTAAAAATCCAACTGTTCTTTTTGAGTTAGATGTACATATATTATTTGAGTTAATTTCATGAGAATAAATTAGTATTTGACCAACTGATTTTATTCATGAATTATACTCAATTTGTTTTGGTAATTTTCCTTCATAATATTTGAGTATGGAGTACTTATATGGATCAATTTAAAAAGACCCTTAATTATAATTCATTCCAACTTAATAATCTTTCATCTCTCACAACAACTTAAACAATTGAGTAGATATGACTAAGATTCAAAATTGTACATGGGAAAGTTCTACTGGAACATTCTGTCAACAAACAGCAGCAGCACACATCTTCAACAAGAAACCTGGAGAGTGTTTGCAAATATTGGTAAGTAGATTTACTGTATCTTTGTGCATATAGGCTACACAAATGTATTGGGTATAACTTATGTTCTTTACAAAGGTTTGCAGCTAGTTAAGGTTACAGTGAGGGGAATGTGCAAGCCCTCTAGTCATTGTGACTTTTTGCATTTATTACAAGCTATGCACAGCTGCATACAATGGTGTGTACAATGAAGATAAAATGCACAGGTATAGGCCTACATTATTATCTACATGTCTTCTTTTTTACTCTCTTCCCCTCATCTCTGTCTTCCAGGTTAGTGCAAAGTTCAGGATGATCACCACACTGAATCTTGAGCCAAAATGTATGGCAATGTTGGACTTCTATACCCCCAAACTACTGTCCATGTTCCAGTCCAAGAAGGGCAGTTTGGGCACAAATGAGTATTGTACTTCAGGTATGAAACTTTCATTTACTCTAACTGCTTTAATTATATTTCACCTGGCTAATGACAATAATTACTATATTAATTTATGCTAAACTCATCTTTATCCCCTGCAACTCTCTCTCCTGATTATTCATTTCTAAATGTATGTCTTAATAGCTACTAAGGACAGTCTCCCAGCTTCCGTTGCTAAAACTGGGTTGTGGAAACAATTGTATTGCCAAAGTTTATGTTAGTTATGAAAGTGCAGTCATACTTTTTCTTTATTGTTCAAATAATTATTTTTCTATTCTGCAGAGAGGAATCCCCAATCAACGAACACGAGAGGTCATCATCCGATGTCTCATCGACCATCTGGAAGAAGATAGTGTCAAGATCAAGGACTTTCAAGTTAGTAAAATAAATGTTTTGACGTTTTAATGTCATCGTGGATGAGACCATCACATGCAAAGGAACAGCATAGTGATGTCCAGAGAATGAGGTTGTGACATTGGCTGAATGGCTGTTGCATCCGTTGCATGTCTGGTCCAACTGATTCAAGATTATGCCCAGGGCTGCATGTGTGGAGACAGCTAGGATTGCTCAATGTGTGTCTGTGTGTCTTGTAACATTTAGCCTGAAAGTGAGCTCTAAACAATTATCTTCACAATGTGTGCAGGAAGGAAGCTGCTGGTGCACCTGTCAGAGTAGAAGAGAAGTTGACAGAGGAGGTGATGATGAAGATGAAGATCTACCTGCTGCAGAACCAAGAGGACTCAATGAATGAACCTACTGATGTAGGTATTGTGATTAAGGGCATCACTGCCCTCAACAATCTTGGGGGTCTGCTGCTATCTGTTGGGACTGTTCTATGCCTTTAATCTGAGATACCCCAAGAACCTCAGATATGGTCTTGAGATGTTCCAAAAAGTAGTTGAGTTGGATCCTGGACACCTTTCAGCCAAAGTTCAGAGACTGAAAAAATGTCTGCTTGCCCCGACTACTGTTCAGCAAGATGCTCTCAGAAAGTGGGTATAACCTACTGAAAGTGGATTTATTGTCAAAACAGCATTTTTGCAATGGTATTTGTTGCTGATAGTAATTAGTTAATGTAAAGTGTTTGTTTCTGGTGCATTCGAGTCATAATGCAAACAGGTCAGTTTAGCATATAGACATTACACGTGTGCATAGTCAATATGTTTAAATGTTGAGCTACTGTAAATGCTTATTTATTATTTCATATTCCAAGTTGTGATTTTCTTTCATGCCAAATGGCCTCTGACTGTCTTCTTTAATGTATTTTGTGGTTATGACTTACTGTTCATTTGATGGGCTCATTGTTCTTATGGTGCATAATGTTTGACAGACTGCTTACTTACAGTATGCACAGTTCAATTAGAGGTACTTATATACAGTATTGTGAACACACACTGCTCTTTAGTAAACAGAACATTTTAAAAGTGTCAGGGATACCCCTTTCCTGATCATTATCTTTAAACATATTGTTTTTGCAGGCATTGTTGCATGTAATTTACATACTAAAGTATGTTGAATGTTCATACTTGATGTGGTGTTACACTGGTCAAAATTAATTGATTAAAAAACATAATTATCTGCATAATTATTTCATGTGTATTCATTTGACATCATGTACTCCTGGAGTAAAAGGTAAAGTAAATGAAAGGGGTAAATGGTACTATATGAATTAAATTAATAAAAGTAAATGAATAGAGTAAATGTGACATATTTGTTTTGTTAAATCATACTCTAATATTCAATTAGATCTACTTAATATTTCAATGTATTTACTTGTAGTCTTTTGTGGCATTGACTGCATAATTTAATTATATCTACTCAATTTCTTTAGGTCATTGTACTCAATTTTAGTTGTTAATAAGTACGTAAAAGTTTTGGTTACTTTTACTCAAATTAATTGAGTATCATCTACCTGATTTCATAACAGTAATATTTACTCAATATTTTTGAGTGTAAAAATGTTTCACCAATAAAATTGAGTAGAGCCTAGTTTTTGTTTTTAGAGCTGGTCCTACAGGCTGAGGGTGACGCTTGTCAGCAGGGTAGTGTTGGGCTGGAGGAGTAGCACGAAGGCTCTTGTCTACGTCCTCCTGGTGGGGGCTCCTCACATGAGTCGGTAGGATACAACAGCAGTGACAACACATGTGTTTGTGGGGACGAATGAATTGCGGCTGATACCGACAATAAGCCACTCCCGACCTACTTGTATATAAATAAAAATACACATAGTGCAGTGGTGGGCAGTATCTAAGTACATTTACTTGAGTATCTGTACTGTAATGAGCATTTGTATTTTTGGATGCTCTCTTGACTTTCACTCCACTATATTCCAAAGCTACTGTACTAGTTATTTCCAAGAAGGGGAATAAGTGATGAATTAGCCACTCAAGCCCTCGCTCAAATATCGCTACAACAGCACGTCTACAAGATCACAACAAGTCGCTTGGCGAACCTGTTGTGAGTTTGTATAGAACTGCTATTTTCAAAATAATCTAGAAAGAATATTGAATATTTTTGAAGCATTCTAACAACAACAACAAAGGCGAATGGTCCCTGGCACAAAGTGTTTTCAGATCCATGGTCAAATACACATTAATTCAGGGGGTCCTTGACATGAAAAGGTTTGAGACTCACACACATGTACATGGAGGACACACACACATGTACACTACATGGAGGACACACACACATGTACATGGAGGACACACACACATGTACACTACCTGGAGGACACACACACATGTACATGGAGGACACACACACATGTACATGGAGGACACACACACATGTACACTACATGGAGGACACACACACATGTACATGGAGGACACACACACATGTACATGGAGGACACACACACATGTACATGGAGGACACACACACATGTACATGGAGGACTCACACACATGTACATGGAGGACACACACACATGTACATGGAGGACACACACACATGTACATGGAGGACTCACACACATGTACATGGAGGACACACACACATGTACATGGAGGACACACACACATGTACATGGAGGACTCACACACATGTACATGGAGGACACACACACATGTACATGGAGGACACACACACATGTACATGGAGGACACACACACATGTACATGGAGGACACACACACATGTACATGGAGGACACACACACATGTACATGGAGGACACACACACATGTACATGGAGGACACACACACATGTACATGGAGGACACACACACATGTACATGGAGGACAGCACAGACACATGTACATGGAGGACACACACACACATGTACATGGAGGACACACACACATGTACATGGAGGACACACACACACACACACACATGTACATGGAGGACACACACACATGTACATGGAGGACACACACACACATGTACATGGAGGACACACACACATGTACATGGAGGACACACACACATGTACATGGAGGACACACACACATGTACATGGAGACTCACACACATGTACATGGAGGACACACACACATGTACATGGAGGACACACACACATGTACATGGAGGACACACACACATGTACATGGAGGACACACACACATGTACATGGAGGACACACACACATGTACATGGAGGACACACACACATACATGGAGGACAGCACACACACATGTACATGGAGGACACACACACATGTACATGGAGGACTCACACACATGTACATGGAGGACACACACACATGTACATGGAGGACTCACACACATGTACATGGAGGACACACACACATGTACATGGAGGACTCACACACATGTACATGGAGGACACACACACATGTACATGGAGGACACACACACATGTACATGGAGGACTCACACACATGTACATGGAGGACTCACACACATGTACATGGAGGACTCACACACATGTACATGGAGGACACACACACATGTACATGGAGGACTCACACACATGTACATGGAGGACTCACACACATGTACATGGAGGACACACACACATGTACATGGAGGACACACACACATGTACATGGAGGACTCACACACATGTACATGGAGGACACACACACATGTACATGGAGGACACACACACATGTACATGGAGGACTCACACACATGTACATGGAGGACTCACACACATGTACATGGAGGACACACACACATGTACATGGAGGACACACACACATGTACATGGAGGACACACACACATGTACATGGAGGACAGCACAGTGCAAGAAGGGAGCACGCAGCTTCATTAAGGCGAGGCGGCAGACATTCAGAGCTGTTTATGTGTTTACACACAGAGCTTGTTTATCTGCTCTCGCAGGCTGTTCAGGAAGAGGTTTGTCTCTGTCGACGTGTTGCGGCTTCCACAGAGCGCCGCTAACCTGACACCAGCTTCCTGTCAGGACTTTATGATGTGTCCTGACACACTCTGAACCGCCTGGAGTTCACTGCACCGACGACCAGGCATGCACGGCCATGAGAGACCCAAGCACACACACACACACACACACACACACACACACACACACACACACACACACACACACACAGACACAGACACACACACACACACGTGCACACACACAAAGACGTGCACAGATACACACACACACACACACACTAGGCATTAACGACTTGTGATTTTTGCAAGTCGACTTGACTCAGTAAAAAGTTGAGTTGAAGTCGACTTTATCGTTTGATGACGTCATCACATCACACACGACCCCAGATGATTAACTTAATGTGAAACATTGTTTTCTCACTCAACAGTAAACAAACCAACATAAAGTTTAAGTGTATAGAGGGTATCTTCACATTTCTAAAGTGCCAATTTAAGGACTTTTTAATACCTCTAAAATGACAAATTAAACATTGTCCATGTAGATCTGCTATTTTCACAATAGAAAGTTGTTGTTTTTTTCAACTTGAGTCGACTTGTCGACTTTTTCGTTACTGCCTTAGTGCACACACACACACACACACACACACACACACACACACACACACACACACACACACACACACACGTGCACACAGAGGAGCTCCTTGCGTGTGTGTGTGTGTGAGGCCTGGCTGGAAAAGACCCTGCCATAAGCCATCATCATCATCCTCAGGTGAACTCAATTTGATGGAGAGGAGAGGAGTGGGGATTTGATTGTTACACTGACTCTGCCAAATCATATTGTATGTGGTGTGTGTGTGTGCATGCGTGCACGTGCGTGCGACGGGAGAGACACGGAGAAAAAATGAAGAAAGAAAAAAAAACTAATAAGAAGGAGGGAGAGGAGGGGGCTGCCTGCCTGCAGCGCCAAGCCTTTGTTTATCCGCTGTGCTCAGAAAAGGCTGCGGACGCACATTCTCTAAATGACTGTCAGCTCTGTGAGGGGAGATGACAAGACGCCTCCGTCTCCTCTACACTTAATACCTAATCTAACAGAGAGAGAGAGAGAGAGAGAGGGGGAGAGAGAGAGAGGGGGAGAGAGAGAGAGAGAGAGAGAGAGAGAGAGAGAGACTGCATGTCTTATCTCTCTGAACCTCCTTTGAAGATTCCTCTCTTTTTTTTGTTTAATTCATGCTTGCAGTGAAGCCAGGGCCCCACTGAAAAACTGCAGAACTTTCACAAAAAAAAGAAAAAGAAACAGCAATAAAAATATGCACTATATAACAAAGCAGTTAATACAAATGTAAAAATATTCCAAGGCTGTAATGAAGTAGGAAACATATACCTATCAGTTCATGGTGGCCATATTTTTGTGCTTCTACAAAGTGTCATTGTACAGCCTAGCTGCAGCGTACAGGGTATAGTTTTTAACCCTGTTTGTTTTGGCCGTGGGCCTTGTGGTTCATCCAGCTGATGTTGGTTTCTGAGTGTCCTGGCAGTGCAGCTTCCTCTTGTTGGCGGTAGCAGGCACAGATATAAAAAGCTAGATACCTCCCCCGCCGCTGCAGTTCATTGGCGCGACTGGTCAAACACCGCTGGCGGAAGTGTGTAACTGTGGAACTGCGGAAGGCACTCTGCCCCCTCCAGTGGGAAAGAGGGAGTCCTGCCAGTCCTGCATCTGATTGGCCTACCCAGCTTCCCATTCTGTGACGCACAAGGAAGCGTCCTTCAGAATTCCCAAGAGCCCCGCCTCAGAATTCTGGAGGCTTGCATAGAGTTATTGGGAGGCTTGCCAGCTCTCTTTGACCAACGCCCCACACCGGAGGAGGTATCTAGCTTTTTATATCTGTGGTAGCAGGTGGTTTCTTCTCATGCATGTCCCTGAGCAGCTTCACTGCAGCCTCCTCCCTCCTGGTCTGGAGTGATGGTAGGGGTCATCTGCAGGTAGTCCATGGTCTGGAGTGATGGTGATGAGGTCATCTGCAGGTAGTCCATGTCTCGCCATGACCGTGAGATAGTGCAGCCGCTTGGAGGCGTGTTTTACTGTCTTCTCAATGTGCACATCTCCAGTCAGGTTGTTGTCGAGGTGGTATCCTAGATCAGGGGTTCCCAAACTTTTTAGTCTCAGGGCACCCCATAAATATTTTTTTTTAATCCGAGGCACCCCTAATTGTCACTCCCAGCACCTTATATTTATAGCATATCGTCGTTGTCGGGTGGAAACCTTGTATGTCCAAAACCGTTTGTTTTGTATTTATCATCTAAAAAATCATCTAAAAAATGTACTATACTAGTGAAAACAGCCGATCTACAAGCACATCGCGAGGCGTTGTGTGCTTGTAGATTGGCTGTTTTCACTATAGCCGGGGAGCCACTGGGCCAAAATGAGAGAGGACCTGTGATGTCATGACATACTCCAAATTTTTGTTTGTCCTATTAATTTGGTCAATAAGGTACACAGAATGAGAGGCCTGCTCTGCCGGAAATCCTGCGAAAAAAAGTTTCCCATTGACTTCACTATACTGGAAAAAAACACACCAAAAAAAGTAACATGTGAGGGGTCAAACTAAGGGTTCTTCATGATTCTGAATCCATTGCAAGCATTTGTTTTGCATGAAAAACATTCCTTGGGCTAGATTTCAGCCTCTCAAACCTGTGAAAAGTGATGAGTCATCACTTTTCACCGTTATTTTGGTCCGTTTTCTAGCCCAAGGAATGTTTTTCATGCAAAACAAATGCTTGCAATGGATTCAGAATCATCAAGAATCCCTAGTTTGACCCCTCACATGCTACTTAAAGCATATTTTTTTTGGTGTGTTTCTTTCCTTTATATTGAAGTCGATGGAGTGAATATACAAATGGCCATAACATTTTTTCGCAGGATTTCCGGCAGAGCAGGCCTCTCATTCTGTGGACCTTGATGACCAAATTAATAGAAAAAACAAAAATTAAAAGTATGTCATGACATCACAGGTAACATCCTATTCTTTGAGCTTTTGGGCCTGTGGCTCCCCGGCTACTAGTTTTGTGCGACAGAGGTTTCTGCCTGACAGTGACGATATTTTAGTGATTATGTTGCGAGGAAAACGTTGAGATAATAGCCATTTTGGTTAGAACTGACTGAAAATAACTTTGTACTTCAAGTTTAAAATGATACTAAATATTTTTTCAAGTGTCCAAATAAATTCCAAATATTATCAAATGATCTCGCGTCGAGGCACCCCTGGACTGCCGCCGCGGCACCCCAGGGTGCCCCGTCACCCACTTTGAAAACCCCTGTCCTAGATACTTTGTTGTTGTCACAACGGGTACCTCCTGTCCCCCCAGCATCAGCGGGGGAGGTTGTGGTGGGTCCTGTGCAAAACATATCCGGAGTCCCACTGACCTTTTCCCATTAAGCATCATTTTATTCTTTGCTGCCCATTCGTCCAGCCTTTTTGCCTCCAGGCACATTGATGTGTCTGACATGATGTTGGCTATGGGGATCGCTCTCGACAGCTCCATATCATCTCTGCATGTCCAACATCAGGGGTGTCCTCAAACACAGCATCCCGGGTGGCCATGTAGAGGAGGAAGATACAAGGGGAAACTACTAGGCTACACAGTGCAATACAATCAATCAATATAATAATACAATCAAAATAGAATATGTACAATTGAAAGGGGTGAAACCGTTTTCATGTATGGAGATTACTGGATGCAGACAGGGAGTGCAGGGTTATAGTATATTGTTGTTGTCGGGTGGAAACCTTGTATGTCCAAGACCGTTCGTTTTGTATGTATCATTTTAAAAATGAACTAAACTAGTGAAAATAGCAGATCTACAAGCACACAACGCCTCGCACCGCAAGGCGTTGTGTGCTTGTAGATCGGCTATTTTCACTACTTTTGTGCGACAGTCTTGTATGATGAAGCAGGGCCTTACTTGGTGAAAAAAAACGCACAAACTTGAAACTTGGAAATACAAGGTTTCTGCCCGACAGTGACGATATATATATACAACTCTCTCTCATTCTCTATCTCAATCCCTCTGTTGTTCCCCTTCCCTCACTGTCTCTCACTCTCTCACCCCCCCCCCCCCCCCCCACCCCCCCCTCTCTCTCTCTCTCTATCTCTCTCTCAGCTCTCAGTGCTGAAGCCAATCAGAGTCCAGAGTGAATGATGTTAGAAAGGCAGCGGGGGCATTTCCATATAGATAGACGGACACATTAAACTTGTCCCCGCCGCCACTCTCAACCCTTATTACATTCTGATGAAGATGCTCTTTTTTTATATCTCCACATCATCAACGTGTCTCCCGTCCTCCTCCCCCTCTCTCTGTCTCTCTCTCTCTCTCTCACGCACACGCACACGCACACGCACACGCACACGCACACACACACACACACACACACACACACACACCTGCAAACCTGGGGGGGCAGGTGTCTGTCCATTGAACCACTTATATCTCTGTTGCCGGGCGGAATCCCTCTGATCTCCATATGTTATGGAGATCATAACCACGGAGTCACACAAAAAGGCATCACGAGTATAGCAGATCTACAAGCTCGAAACACGGCGCGAAGCAACACGTTCTGGTTTCCACATGACAGAGACCATATTATACTTTTAAATGTAGTATGAAAACCTGCAGATCATGTGTGTTCGTCACGTCTCTGCCCATATATGGACATATTGTGTCAGTCTCATGTGGTCTATGATGTCAGACAGCTATGATGTCAGACTTCAGTCATCTACATATTTGGGAAAATATGGCCACATTTTGTCCAACTTAAACAACCAACATGCGACGCGAGTATCATTAGAACATGAATTCCATCCTTGTCTCTTTATACCCATATATGGAGATCCCGGATGTCATCAACGTTTAGCCCATATCTGGGAACACCCATATATGGACACTGCTGTGTTCCTTCAAAAGACATTTGTTATTATCCATTCAAAGGTGCTGTGCTGTGCTGTGCTGTGCTGTGCTGTGCTGTGCTGTGCTACAGAGCTTGTTGTTATTCCATCCCTTGCTCCTTGTGGCTATGAAGTAAAAGCTACACGGACACGTAAGCGTAAAGACATTCTTTCTTAGACTGGCAGAGTTAAATTAACACTCAGGTTCTTTATTCTTGCCGTGCACAACAGCTTGTGTTTCTGGAAATGACAGAGAGAGAGAGAGAGAGAGAGAGAGAGAGAGAGAGAGAGAGAGAGAGAGAGAGAGCACAACAAGAGAGACAGCACTGGGTCCTGCCTGCAGCCCTTCCAGGCTTGCGTGTAAATTAAAACGCAATTAAAAAACAGGCAAATAAGCTTTTTCCCAGGAGATGGAGAGAAGGAGGCATGCTGCTGAGGGAGGGAGGGAGAGAGAGAGAGAGAGAGAGAGAGAGAGAGAGAGAGAGAGAGAGAGAGAGAGAGAGAGAGAGAGAGAGAGAGAGAGAGAGAGGTAGACTGACAGTCTGATCAGGCTCTCCAGGATCAGAGCTAGTAGTTGTCACTCATCATTATCCTGGCATTAGACCGACGGCTGGCAGATAAACGTGAGCACTGGGTCACGGTGGACGCCTTGACGAGTGTGTCTGTTCCCTCTGGGGTTCAACCCAACCCAACCCAACCGGGACACACTACCCTCCTCTTCTCCCAAAGCCCTTGTGGGGTTTTTTTTCCCACCCAAAATTCAGCTGAAAGATGCATGAATATAAATGGTAAATGGTGCATTTATATGGCGCCTTTAACCAAAGCACTTTACAATGATTGTTCATTACATTCACCCATTCACACACATTCACACATCGATGGCGGAGGAAACCATGCAAGGCACCAACCTGCTCATCGGGAGCAATCAGGAGTCTTGCTCAAGGACACTTCAACACTTAACTCTGGGGGAGCTCGGGATCGAACTGGAACAGGCAGCAGCTCTACAGCACACACCCCCTGGACACAACACTATGGGGCGGCAGTGGCTTGGTTCCCAATTCGGTTAGTGTCAAAGTATCCTTCAGCAAGACGCTGAACCCCTAGTTGCTCCCGATGAGCAGGTTGGCGCCTTGCATGGTTTCCTCTGCCTTCGGTGTATGAAAGTGTGTGTGTGAATGTAATGCACAATCTATGTAAAGTGCTTTGAATGAAAGCACTGTATAAATTACCATTCGTGTCACAGGGACTTATATTACCCCCAAGCCAACCCTTGATGCTGAGCGCCAAGCAGGGAGGCACTGGGTCCTTGACATGACCCGGCCGGGGATCGAACCCCGACCTCCCAGTCTCAGGACGGACACTCTAACCACAAGGCCACTGAGCTGGTTTAGATTCTAGATAATAAGCTCTTTAATTCTGCCACTCTCTAACTTTCAATAGCACAGTACAGCCATTGTGAAATACACATTAGAATGTTCTGCTCCCGTCCTCACCACCAAGAGGTTTGGTGTACAGGGAAAAAAGAGAGCAGACCAAGTACCGAGCCAACGGTCAGGTTTACAAAGTATTGGGGATTTGAGTGGTTAAATGTCTGAAAACACACATTTAATCCAATATGTAGAGGGTCTGAAAACACATTTAATATGAATCTAATATATAGTGCTGCTTCATCTCTCTCCGAGCTAAGGAGTCCTTGGCCTGAAAACGTTGAAGACCCCTGGTTCAGGATTTGTTAGTAGGCGAATAATGGTTTCGTCACATACTTTGTTAGTTATTTAGTCCTTTAATTATGCTTTATTTCATGCTGAATCATTTATTTTAAAAACAATTAGCTCTAACATCTCTTGTAAACACTAGACATAACATTTTAGATCTAGCCATCTATAGATATATCACATTATATCCATTATCAAATGAACATTGGAATGACTTCATCTCCCAACTTCACCAACCTAAGAAAGACTGTCTGCATCGCTGTTCTCTGCATTTCTGCAACGGTCGCAGGCAGCAAACACTAGAGTTTGACAGAAGTGTCGATTGACTTAATCGACAACAATTCTGTAACATTGTGTGGTATTAGTCACCACATTCCTACAGCTATTAGTGGACTCAGAATGTATTTAGTTTGATGATAGGACTGTTATGTCCCACCCAGGTGGTCTGATCAACTTCAACCCTATACTTTAGTTGACAGGAGGAGCCCCCCAGGGCCCTGTGCTAGGGTCCCTTCTGTTTCTGTTCCTATAGAAACAGGTAGATTCATCGGTACTCCTGAAGAGGATGGAATTGGTTTATGTATGTTACTTGGAAGAAACTGAAAATGAAATCCATTTTCTGCTTTACTGCCCGGCCGTTATATCATGAATTAAGACATGTATTTTTTTATAAAGTGTCATCAATTTATTACCTATGATTATGAAATGATATCGTCGCTGTCGGATGAAAACCTTGTTTGTCCAAAACCGTTGGTTTTGTATTTATCATTTTAAAGATGATTTAACCTAGTGAAAACAGCCGATCTACAAGCACAACACGCCTCGGGTGCGAGGCGTTGTGTGCTTGTAGATCGGCTGTTTTCACTACTTTTGTGCGACTGCCTTGTATGATGAAGCAGGGCTTTACTTTGCAAAAAACGTACACATTTAAAACTTGGAGATATGAGGTTTCTGCCCGACAATGACAATATGTTTGTTGTTGTCATTAAAGTATTTATGTATTTCTCAACAAATAATAATATAATTGAATCATAGGAAAGGTATTTTCTTTTCTTAGCAGATTGTATATGTAAGGCTTGGTAAGAAGTTTCCCAAAGCGATTTTAGCCCATCGTAGCTCACGCATGGTCGTAGAGACCAAGCCCCGACCGTCATGTTCCTGTGTTTACATGGGTTCGGTCAGAGCGACTTATTTAGCCCCCTACACCATCATTCAGATTTCACAAAGTGCTTAATAAAGTCTCACTCCTGTCTAAATACAGTACAGCTTTCTATAATTACCCGTATCCTCCGCGTTCTTTAATAAGAAGCCTTTTTATCCGATTGCGTTCTGTTTTCCCATGTATTTCCTGGCGTTCCCCATGCGCACCAACCCCATTGAGATAAACAGACAGTGATCGGATAAAAAAGCTACCCTAACCCTAACCCTAACCCGAAGGATACGATTAATTATAGAAAGCCGTACCGTATTTAGACAGGAGTGAGACTTTATTAAGCACTTTGTTTGTGAAATCTGAATGTTGGTGTAGTTGTAGGGGGCTAAGTATTCGCTCTACCCCAACCCATATGAACACGGGAACATGACGATCGGGGCTTGGTCTCTACGACCATGCGTGAGCTACGATGGGCTTACGATGGGCTAAAATCGCTTTGGGAAACCCGGCCAATGGCAGGATGTATGAAATGGTCATTACTCTATAGGGAGTGTTGGGTGGGAGGAGTTGGATGAAGGCTCTGCGTCCTCCCGGTGGAGGCTCCTCACTGCATAGCAGTGTGGGGGGGGGAATCGATTGGCCGAGAAAAGGGCACACAAAAAGCACAAAGAAATATAGATTAAGATTCCGACTGTTTTTCATTGTTATATATTTTTTAAATGCTTTATTTCAGTATTGAAACAAAAAAAATATAGTTTGTGGGGTGGTCCATCCCCATAAAAGGGGGTCCTCCTGACTGTAATAAAGAAGTTTGAGGACCCCCACTGATACTGGGTGGGGTCTGCAGTGAGCTGATGGCAGCGCTGAGATGAATCACTTCCATTTTAATACATTCCTACACGGATTCAGATTTATGATGACATGACATACACTGCTGCTGTGTGTGAGAGAGAGACACAAGGACACAGCTGTACAGTAGCTCTCTCTCTCTCTCTCTCTCTCTCTCTCTCTCTCTCTCTTTCTCTCTCTCTCTCTCTCTCTCTCTCTCTCTCTCTCTCTCTCTCTCCTCCAGAGGCCTGCTGCCTGGCTCTCTCTCTCTCTCGCCCGCCCCATGCTCCTCCTGGTGTGAACCCCCCCCCCCCATACAGTATTGACGAGGGTCTGCAGCCGCTCGTGCTCTGACAGAATTCCACCGCACCCCCCCCCCCCCCCACCCCCCGGTCCCAATCCTCCACACACACACACACACACACACACACACGCGCACACGCACACGCACACGCACACGCACACACTCACACTCACATATGTAGGCACCCCCATCGCCTCCTCCCCTTTCTCTCTCTCTCTCTCTCTCTCTCTCTCTCTCTCTCTCTCTCTCCCCTGGGTCCCCGGCCCCCCCGCCTCACCTCACCTCACCCCCCCCCCCCCCCCCCCCCCCCCTGCTCAGGCTCCCAGGTTTGGGGGGAGACGGGGCGCGCGGGGGGGATAGGATCAAGGGGGGTCGGTAGAGGAATAGAGGGGGGGGGGGGGGGGTCTTAGGAACCCCACACACGACGGCGGCCTCGCAGGCAAGCCCTTAGGGAGGGGGAGGGGGGGGGTTTAGGGAAGGGTGGGTGGCGGGTGGGGTGGGGGGGGCAGAAGCCCACCCTGGCTGGCAGAGAAGCACCTCTCTTCTTCTAACAGGCCCGCCGTCTCCCCCGCGCGCGCGCGTGCGTGTGTGTGTGCAACAATGGCCGTGACAATGACACTGGAGGAGGAATTTCCGCTGCAAGCCCCCCCACACACACACACACACACACGCACACGCAAGCACGCACACATACGCACATGCCATGCGACCCCCTGTCTCCGTATGTACATCTGCATTAAAACGCGTAGCAGCGCCACCAAGACAAACGGCTTCATAATGGCTTCCATTTGTTACAATTATCATAATTAAACGTCTGACAGCAACATGATGATGACGGAGGCACACGATCACACGGGAGGGAGATTTCTTTGTTAACACCTGAGCGCTTTATACGCTTACGTAATTATAGTCGTTGTACGGTACACAGACACGGTTCAAATCTCTGTGTTTTAGTTTAACTCAAGAATGGAACCAAATGGACCCTTATTATGTGCCTGATTCGCTCTGTTGTACGACGGT
Source organism: Nannobrachium achirus (assembly GCF_963921795.1). Classification (NCBI taxonomy): domain Eukaryota; kingdom Metazoa; phylum Chordata; class Actinopteri; order Myctophiformes; family Myctophidae; genus Nannobrachium; species Nannobrachium achirus. The sequence goes on along the minus strand of NC_137813.1, from coordinate 9,070,135 downwards.
AGCGCTGCAAACAGCAGATCCACAACTAAGTGTTGCATCCACAACGTAATGTGGGCTTGTATGTGTGTAGACTTTAGAATATAGTCCAGGCGCATGCCACTTAGGCATTGCCACATATAGTCCAGTCATTTTAGGCCAAAATTAGGCCAAACCTGGAACAAATTGCAATAGTAGCAAACTCAACTGATTTTGTATCCTCAATATGTCCTTAGTGAGGGAAAAAAAGTCCCAAGGAATCCCATCGGGGCAAAGTTTTGAAAACGACCTATCTACCTTCACTTACTATACACTACAATATAAAGGAAAAAATGACTGAAAAAGAATCTGCTTTAAGTGGGATGTGAGGGGTCAAACTAGGGGTTTTTAATTATTCTGAATCCATTGCAATCATTTGTTTTGCACGAAAAACATTCCTTGGGCCAGAAATGGCCACTCAAAACGTCAATTTTCATCAATTTTCATCAATTTTCAGTCTTTTGGGGTCCGTTTTTAGCCCAAGGAATGTTTTTCATGCAAAACAAATGCTTGCAATGGATTCAGAATAATTAAAAACACCTAGTTTGACCCCTCATATCCCACTTAAAGCAGATTTTTTTCCAGTCATTTTTTCCGTTATATTGTAGTGTATAGTAATTGAAGGTAGATAGGTCGTTTTCAAAACTTTGCCCCGGTGGGATTCCTTGGGACTTTTTTCCCTCACTAAGGACATAATGAGGATACAAAATCAGTTGAGTTTGCTACTATTGCAATTTGTTCCAGGTCTAACCCTAAAATGACTGGACTAATAGGCATGGATGCCTGGTGGCGTCGCCAGTTCGATTCCCAATCCGGACGACCTGTGCCGCGTGTCTCTCCCCGTCTCTCTCCCCATTTCCTGTCAGTCTACTGTCCTATCAATAAAGGCATAAAAGCCCAAAAACAAATCATAAAAAAAAAGAATATATATAATAGAATCTTTAGAATATACTAACGGTAACCAAATGGACCCTTACAGGTCTGTAACTCTTGGTTTTCCGCCGCAATCTGAATCCTCACCTCTTCAGACTCCACCTTTTAGACCATGTAGCACTTGACCTGCAGCCTTGACGACCATACTGTTTCATGCAAATAAATGTAAGTTATATAGCATGTTATTTAGACTCTAGGTTCAATGGTTACCTGATATCCTACAGTTTTAATGTACAGATGATATTTTGGTTGATATTATATTGTTTTGACTGAAGTTGACCTTGGTTTATGATCCTTGATAACTGAGGCCTCTCTGCATTCTATGTATGTGTTTACATTTCTTACTGTAAGTCGCTCTGGATAAAGATGATTACATTATAAATTGTAAAATGTCAAGAATGTGCAAAAGGTATAACCAAAGGACAGGTCTGTAACTTAAATGAATCAAAGTGGACCCTTAAAGGTCTGTACCTCTGAGAATGAACAAAATGAAACCAAATAGACCCTTACAGGTCTGTACCTCTGAGAATTTAGCCTACAAAATGGAACCAAATGGACCCTTATACAACAGGCCTGTATAACTCTGAGAAAGTACAAAATGAAACCAAATGGACCCTTACAGGCCTGTAACTCTCAGAGTGTACACATGGAACCAAATGGACCCTTGCGGGTCCACAAAGTTAATACATGTCCTGAGTCAAAGAGACACCGTACTCAGTACTCTGGACCTCCTAAAATAATTGTCACATGTGTCACTTTAATACAGACCAGGAGAGAGAGAGAGAGAGAGAGAGAGAGAGAGAGAGAGAGAGAGAGAGAGAGAGAGAGAGAGACAGAGAGACAGAGAGAGGAACAACACTCCATTCCTCCATGCAGGGCATGGCATGCAAATTGTTGCAGAGAATACGCCGCCCGTATTCAAGGTTGGCCAGTGTGTGTGTGTGTGTGTGTGTGTGTGTGTGTGTGTGTGTGTGTGTGTGTGTGTGTGTGTGTGTGTGTGTGTGTGTGTGTGTGTGTGTGTGTGTGTGTGTGCGTGCGTGCGTGCGTGCGTGCGTGCGTGCGTGCGTGCGTGTGTGTGTGTGCGTGCGCGTGCGTGTGTGTTTGATAGGGGTCTTAATGATGTCCTGCTGAGCGCTGTGAGAATGGCTGTAGGGCCCTCTTAACATTTTTCTAATACCCCCCCCCCCCCCTCCTCTACCCCTTCATTCTGTTCCTTAAGCCAATCACTCTATTCTTCCATTCCTCCGTGGATGGGATGAATCCAGTGTGTGGCCGGGGTCTCTCTCCCATCTCTCTCTCTCTCTCTCTCTCTCTCTCTCTCTCTCTCTCTCTCTCTCTCTCTCTCTCTCCACAGTCTCCCTCCCATCTCTTCAGTTGGCACGCTGGCATCGTGGGTGGCACTGGGTGCCAAGGAGGAGGAGGAGGCCTCTCTCTCTCTCTCTCTCTCTCTCTCTCTCTCTCTCTCTCTCTGAGAGGAGCAGCAGCCTCCATTTTGTACCTCAGTTTGTTGCAGCAGCAGCAGCAGCAGCCAAGTCAGGTGGAAGGAAACCTTGTACGTACAGTTTTCATGAACAGTGAAAATAGCAGATCTAACAAGCTTACGATGGGTTGATGGGTTGCGTCGCGACGTGTTGTGAGCTTGTAGATCCGCTATTTGTGCTAGTTTTATGCGTGTGTGATGAAGTACAGTGCGTTGGTATGAAAATAATTAAACGTTGAAATGTGGAGATACAAGGTTTCTGCCTGACAGAAACTAAGAGGAATGTGTGTGTGTGTGTGTGTGTGTGTGTGTGTGTGTGTGTGGTGTGTGTGTGTGTGTGTGTGTGCGTGAGTGCGTGCGTGCGTGCGTGCGTGCGTGCACGACTTACAGTAAGCAAGGTAAACACATCAAGTGCGGGGGTGCCCAGCTAGCCTAGCGGTCCAGGGGCATACCACATAGGCTCTGATGCCTGACAGCGTGTCGCGGGTTTGAATCCCAATCCCGGCGGCCTTTGCTGTGTGCCGTCTCTCTCTCTCCCCATTTCCGGCAGTCTATACTGTCCTATCAATAAAGGCATAAATGCCCCCAAAACAAATCTTAAAAAAAAAAAAAAAAAAAACACATCAATTGCAGAGAGACAGTTTTGTAGTGCCTCAGTAGCCTATAGCTAGTCTGGATCACATTAGATAAACCAAGAATATATAGCATCTATCTAACATAATATCAGAATGATTATAATCGCTACATTGAAACTATACAAACTATAGGATGTCAGGTCACCAAATTAACCTATAGCAAATGACATTTGAACCTCTGCATATGACATGGATGGTCATCAAGGCTACAGGTCAAGTGCTATACAGCCTAGAGTAGTGAAGTCTGAAGAGATGGGAGTACATGTATTGTTATCAAATTATTGTCTTAGGAATGCAACAAAAACTCAAAATATTATTGAACTCATGTCTCCATGGTGAAAGTAATCAATAGAAAAAAAAGTCATTTCGGGGGTGAACTACTCCTTTAACAACTTGAACGGTCAATACTCTTTTTCCCCTCTACACTACACCAAACCTCTTCGCCAAAAATAGCAGATCTACAAGCTTGAAGATCTGCTATTTTAGGCCAAATGGTTCAAGTTGTTAATCTAAAAAGAATTATATCACACAAAGATTTGGCGGCCTCCCTGTAGTAACTCTGAGGACCCCTAGGGGTCCCCGACCCCCTGTTGAAGACCCCTGCTGTAGGGGTCCATGCAGGGACCCTATAAGGGTTCCCCGAGAAGGTTCCAAATTGTCCCTTATATATAGGTATTTTGAGGACCCCCCAGTTTGATATTAGGACCTATGTAACTCTGTCTGTAAAACAGGGACAAGAGGTCTTGTATATCAGCCCCTTTTTCATGTCAAAGTCACCCTGCAGTTTGTGAGCATTTCTATAGTTTTTAATCTCTGTTAAACCCTGGTCTACACACTGTAGAATCCTCAGTGCTTATTGAACTCTCAGGGTTAATTTAGAGTCAATTTGGACCCCTGGTGCCTCAACTCTGCGTTATCCTCTCCTGTCCCTGTGACAGTGGAAGAAATGACCTTTATTGGTCATTAATAACACCCTAAATCAGGGGTTTTCAACGTTTTCAGACCAAGGACCCTTTAGTTGAGAGAGAGATGAAGCAGGGACCCCCCACAACCTGTTCATAGATTCCATATAGTGTCATCGTTTGACAGCACAATCATCAGTGTATTTTGGATTCATGTCAATTGTGTTTTCAGACATTTAACCACTTGAACTAAAGTTGATCTTTCACTCTGTACTTAGTCTGCTCTTTTCCCCCTCTACACCAAACCTCTTTGCCAAAAAAAAGTTGTTAATATAAAAAATATATAAATTAGTTCATTTTTTCTACCACACAAAGATTTGGAGGACCCCCCTTTTTCTGTGTATCCATGCTGAGCTCATGTCTATCCCTTTCTCTGTCAAAAGTTTCAGTGCACGTACACGCACGCACGCACGCACACACACACACACACACACGCACGCACGCACGCGCACACACACACACACACACACACACACACACACACACACACACACACACACACACAAACACACACACACACACACACACACACACACACACACACACACACACACACACACACACACAAACACACACACACACACACACACACACACACACACACACACACACACAGCGAGCTTCATGCACAAGCCTTGGTGAAACCGTTTGCACTCGCACGCACTCACAATTAACACTTATACAAATGATGTTCAAGAAGTAAGCAGGCACTCGAGCACATAAAAAATACGTTTGTCTCAAATGTATTTTAGCCTATAATAACCTCAATTCTTGCATGCACGCTTGGGCCTGCATGCTTGCGTGCAGATATAGGCTACAATAATTATAATTAAATAGTTGAGTTGGCCTGTAAAGAAAAGAAATAAAGGGCCGTTACAGTCACTGGCCTTATTGACAGTTGTTTTTTGGGAGGAAATCTATAGCTATTTATAGCAGGTCACGGCCGTCACGCCCTTTAGAGGAAGGTGATCTCATATCAAATAATGAGTGAGCTGTTCATTGTGGAAGTACAGTATCTACACTGTAGATACTGTAGATTCTACAGTAGGCCTATACACGTGACATGAACGGTTATGAGGAGAAGTTGTACATGTTTATGTTTAGAATGGCTGAGAATGTCTTCCTCCTGGCGGGTGTTTCCACACAACGCACAGAGAGATAACAGCTCGTTTGACCTTGACTTGACAGCCAGGCCGCTCACTGCTGCTTAGAACTAACGGCCGAAGCTTTGAGCTGAAGGATTTAACATATAGCCTTTATATACTGACACAAAGACAGCATTTATCGTTGCTGTGTCGGGCAGAAACCTCATATCTCCGTAATTCATTTTTATTTATTTTACTTTTTGTATTGTTTTATTTATTTTTTCGTATATGAACACCCTATTGATCATGAGACGGCACGCAAAAGCTTCAAAAGTATAATAACGTCGTTGGTAATTGTCCTTTTTATTGTCGTTTTAACGTGGAGACACTACTAGGCTATATCGTGACAAAGGTAGAATATATGAGTATGAGTCTTCTATATTTCATTCCTATAATATTCTCACATGATTCATTCTGACACGGAGTTGTTTGCTGCTCTCTGAAAAATAAAATAACAGGAAATTATAATATGAGTGATAAATGCTCACAACTCCCTCGCTGCATTCTCTCTCTCTGCATGTGTGTCGTTTTGATGCGCATCCATTCCATTCCGCATTGAACAATTCTTCCAGCAATTGGCTTATGATGGCAGTTGCCAATGATGTGCATATCATGCTTCTGCATGGTTAAATACATTTAGACATAACCAAAGTGCAGCATAAGGCATGCATGGATTTGCATTAAAAACAAGGGAGATAGAGAGGAGTGCAGGGTTTTATTTTTAACCCCAGTATATCAGTGAGTGTGATGTGCAAACAATCTGTGAGTGCTGTGATCTCCCATGAGAGCTGTCAGACACACAGTGTTCACCTGCAAGTCCGCTCAACCAAACCACCACACATAGATAATAGGCTCTACATTGATGGTAGAGGCACGCATTCAAACCAAATACATGCATGATCATGGCTAATTCTCTGCATATTACAAGTGCTCAAATCCAAACCTATATTTGCTCACGAATATAGCAACATATAGGATATCTTCTATTAGAGAGCTATCAGAGAAAACACATTGCGTCAGTCAGACAGACAGACAGACAGACAGACAGACAGACAGACAGACAGACAGAGCAGCGGGGGTGATGATGAAACAGACACGACAATATTTATTTCCTTGCTGCTTGCTGCTGCTGCACACTTTAATGATCATCATCTCTCTTTTATCGGAAGAACACAAAAGGACTCCATATTTAGAGATACCTGCGTGCTGTGTACGCTATAAGCATTTAAGCACCGTCAACATGCTTGCAGACAGAGAGTCAAAACCCCAAAACCCACAGCCACAGCTTCAAATTCGTCACATTATTTATTGCACACATTACATTATGTGATGATCATTCACTTCTGGGGCTTAGTTAGTTTAGTTGTCGTGTCGTGTGCGCTTTTGTGCATTTCGTTTCCATAGCCTACAATCTCCTACAAAAAAACGGTAGATTGTTGGGTGTGAGAGATGAGAGCAGAGCAGAATAGATGAGACTCCATTCCTATGACATTTAATTACACGGGGGGGCTTGCTTGGTTATTTTGCGACAGCCAGAGTTAAATTATCTCTCCCCCCTCCTCCCCCCCCCTCTCTCTCTCTCTCGCTGTTGCTAGGGAAGTAGGGCGTATGCGCTCCCCGTGACCGAGCTTTTGAAGGGCAAACCAACGCAACGGCGGTGGAGAGAGAAAAACAACGCGATTCGATCGATCGATCGCACAAAACACTGATTCGATCCTTCAATCGATCGCCCCTGGCGATCGGCGGCTCGCCAGGCGACGTCTCGCCGCCGTTTCCAGGGCTGAAAGCGGTGGAATTACGCACGGAATGGCGCGTTTCTGTGGCTCCGCTTTATTATGTGCATTACCTTATATGGCAGGGCAGGCTGGAGAGCGTGCCGGCCTGCGATTGGCTGGCTCAGGCTGAGCTGGCTGCCTCTGCACGTTAACCCCTGCGCTGCTGAATTATTTTTTGAGCAACCCCAAAAAACACAACGTTTAATGTTGTTTTCCTGCTCGATTTATGTTCCGTTCACACGACTGATGCGGTTCGGGTTGAACCTGAACTTGATTTGCGTCGTTTTTTGGATGGCGGACCAGCAGATTAAACAGTAAAACCAACACACAAATGCGCACAGAAGCATGTCGTCGTTGTCGGGTGGAAACCTTGTATGTCCAAGACCGTTCTTTTTGTATTTATCATTTTAAAAATGAACTAAACTAGTGAAAATAGCAGATCTACAAGCACACAACGCCTCGCGGTGCGAGGCGTTGTGTGCTTGTAGATCGGCTGTTTTCACTACATTTGTGTATGATGAAGCAGGGCTTTGCTTGGTGAAAAAAGTACAAATTTGAAACTTGGAGATGCAAGGTTTCTGCCCGACAGTGACGATATTAATCCGACACAGACATTTGGTCTCATCATCATAGTTATGCATTAGAGACTCTCCGAGTCATAAAAAGTATCCCCGCATGCATGCAGCACAGGTTAGGTTACCTACAGCCCAGTAGCCATGGCTATATTTGTTTTCAACAACAACCCCGTCATAAATTAGTTGGACTTGATATGCCTGACATTTATGATGATGACACACACAAACTCCATGCAGTTTCGTGTGTGTGTGTGTGTGTGTGTGTGTGTGTGTGTGTGTGCGTGCGTGTGTGCGTGTGCGTGTGCGTGTGCGTGTGCGTGCGTGCACTTCAACTGAAATAATATATAGATTGATTTCATTTTTTTCGTGGAGGAAATGATATCTGGGAACTAGGCTATAGCCTATAGGTTTGTCTTTGCAATGTTTCCCGCAAGTAAAAGCTGTTTGCTTATAGAATAAGAAAAGGACAGATCTAGCCTATAGCCAACTGTCTGTTGGCTTGTGTAGATCTGTCCTTTTTTCGGCAAGCGACGTCGACGAGCGACCTTGGAGAGCTATAAATTAAAACTTTTTAAGGAGACTGTGGGCGTTCAGATCTATGCCTGGAGGACTCACGCACGCGCACGGCCACTGGTTGGACGATCAGTCTGTGACCTATATTTCAATATGTTACAAAACCCAACGTATAGAAGCTCTCTCTCTCTCTCTCTCTCTCTCTCTCTCTCTCTCTCTCTCCTCTCTCTCTCTCTCTCTGAACTTTTTCATGTCAAGGACCCCCAAATTGACACTTATTACTTAGCCCGCGGACCCCCCAGTTGAAAAGATATGCGCCAGGGACCCGCATATAAGAGAAGATTTTGACAGCTGTGATTCCCAACCATTTTAATTTCAAGGACCCTCCCAGTTTGACATGCATTATTAGGCTATGGAACCCCGTTTAATGGCATTTCTATCTCTGGGACCCCAATTGATATTGTAAAATCAATGTTAATTTATAACTCTGAGAGATAGGCTACAAATATGGAACCAAGTCAGGGTTCATTTGGTTCCATTTGTATAGGCTACATGCACTCATTTGAGTTACACAGCCCTCCATTTGGTTCCTAATCATTTAGCTGGGGGAACTATCCCTCCTCAAGGACCCCCTGGGGGTCCCCGGACCCCACTTTGAGAAGCTCTCCTCCTCCTCAGTTTGTTGAAGTGAAAGAGGAACCGCTCGGGGACACGACGTGTGTGTCCGTTGTGTGCAAACTATCGACGAGCCCAAAAATAATGTGCTGTTAACTGTTGGTTAACTGTTGCTTAACTGCTGCTAATGTCGTTCATCATTATGCATAAACTCTCTCTGTGGCTTTAGGCTAAAAAAATGGAAGGCAATGGGGAGGAGGGGAGCTTAATGTGTTTATCGTCGTGCGTGCATTTGAACTTGACCGACATAAATCACGTTAAAAAGAAAAAGAAAAAAAAATGGGGGTCCGTGGCGTGATCCATGAATAGAGGTCTTTGTGTCAACTTTTATACATCAGCAAAAAAAAAAAAAGTCTCAAATTGAAATGACGTCGCGCTGTTTGCCAACATTTCTAAGTATAGGCTGTATGCGGTGCCAACATTTGGACATGTCTATTAGTTTATTATTACAGGAGGAAAGAAAATCAGTTGATTTTCTGGACCTTGCTGCTGGTCTTTTGCTCAGATGAGTGCCTTGTCTGTTGTGTTTCTCACTGACACGAGCCATTTATAAATGGATTAAGATATTTGATTATATATGTGTGGCCATACAGCAGCCAAATGAATTCTTATTAAAAAGCGCAAGCAGCCGCAAGCGCTGAACAGTTGGGTTTTCCATCTTCTAAACAGTATATAGGCATGCTGTAGTGATCAAAAGCCCATACATTTTGGGTCAATAAATAAGCAGTTAAAATCACCATGCATTAAAAAAGCTTTTATATCCTATAACATGCTACATTACGCATAGACCTACATGTGACATAGCTCTGTTTACACGATGCTGTAAGTTAACCCCTCCAACTGTATGGCATTATTGGCATATGCTCCCCTTGTCACCTGTTTTCTATCATGTTTTGACATGTCTTGCTTTGGCAATGTAAACGTATGTTTTCTCATAGCAATAAAGCTAATTTGAATTGAATTGAAATGCATTTTAAATCAGCGCCTCAAAAACTATATAAAAACTCTACCCTTAAAAAAACAAAAACAAAACGATATATTAAACAAATAAAGGGCATATGATCCATGTAACGGACGGTTGTTTCTTTAGGCTGTTAACTAATAACACAGTGATTGATGTATAACTCTCTCTCTCTCTCTCTCTCTCTCTCTCTCTCTCTCTCTCTCTCTCTCTCTCTCTCTCTCTCTCAGGGAGGGGTCATATATATGTGCCCAAGGTTTTCACCTCCCCCCTCCTCCTTCTGACGTCACGCGCACAAGCACGATCTGCTCCTCTCTCTCTCTCTCTCTCTCACTCCGCAGAGCCGTGTGTGTTGGATGGATGTCTCTCTCCCTTTTCACTGCCGCGGACGAGGAGGACCTTGAGAGAGTGTGTGTGAGAGAGAGAGAGAGAGAGAGAGAGAGAGAGAGAGAGAGAGAGAGAGAGAGAGAGAGAGAGAGAGAGAGAGAGAGAGAGGGAGGAGGGAATACTTTTTTTGATACACCATACACACACACTGACACAACTGGAAAACTACCAAGCCGCTCGGATCGAGAAGCAGCCGTACGTGTGTGTCAACATTCTAACCGAGCTGCAGGAGGCATCCAAGCCGCCTATCCTCTCTGTCCACCCGGTCAGAGAATCATGGAGCTGCCGGCAGCCGGAGAGCATGTATTCGCTGTGGAGGGAATCGAGAAGAAACGACTCAGGAAGGTATTAAAATAATAAAAAAATAAATCTATAAAATGGATGCATCACCATCGCCAGAGCTCCTGCTATACGAGCTGCGGACGACGGATGGGGGGGTTCGCTTGTCAAAAAAAAAAAAAAAAAAAAAGAAAGAAAAAAAATCTACCAGATCTATGCGTTGTGATCTTGTAGATCGATCGGGTCCTTTTTTTTGGGGAGGCAAGCAAAACGCGACACCCTTTTTGCACGGACGTGGATCTATAGCAGCCTAGATTTGGAATAAAATATTTGGAATAATAATAGGCCTACATTTAAAAAGGACTGATCCGTTATAATCTTTTTTTTTTCTTCTCGGATCCTCCAAATTAGGCGCTCACTGAATTCTCCCCTCCTCCTCCACCCCCCCCCCCCCCCCCCCCCCCCTCCACCCTCCCCCACAGGGCAAGATCGAGTACCTGGTCAAGTGGAGAGGTTGGTCTCCCAAGTAAGTGTTCATCATCTTCACCATCCTTAGAATCTCTGTTCATTTTTATAGCTGCACAGTAATGCTGCGTAATGTTTTGATCACCAAATGCTGCAGCCTTAAGATGTTCAAATGTCAATAGATACGCGTAATGCATGCATTGCATGCTTTGCTTTGCTAGTATCGCGCGCACACCAAGAGTGTGTGTGTGTGTGTGTGTGTGTGTGTGTGTGTGTGCGTGCGTGCGTGCGTGCGTGCGTGTCGCGCGCACAGAGCGGTTGGTATGTGTTTCCAGTGTGAGTCTCTCCATCCACCGCCTCCCCGTGCTCATACGTGCGTCGTGCACCGCATGCACGGTGCATGCCTTCACTAATGTATGCTGTTTGGAAGGCAGGCGGCATGCATGCATGCATGCAGCCAGCCAGGAGGAGGATGATGATACAGCAGCCTTATTTTAATCCTCTTTTAATTATCGCTGCTCCTTCTGCTTGCCAGAGGATTTTAATATGAGACAGCGGTGTTTAAAATGGCCGACTGTAGAACTGCACGAAAAAGGAGAAGAAGGTGGTTGTTAATGTTGGTCCACTGCAGTCTGTCAGTCTGTGCACATAAACACACAGACAGTCTCTCTTTTTGACATGTCATCGGCTGTGCTTTTATTCGCTGTTGTTTTGGAACGGTCAGTGTCTCCCTTCCCTTATGATATGACTCAGTGTCAGTGCGTCTTTCTTGGCTGCTGCAGAAAGGATTAACCGACTCGAGCAGAAGAACGCTTGTCCAAATAATTCACTCTCGCCCTGAAAAAACTCTGAAAACTCGCAGGAATCCTCCTCGCCCAAAGCTTGGGTCCCCTCGCCCCAGAGGTGCGGTGGTCCGCTCGCCCGCCACAAACCATAACTAATAATGTACAGTATCTCATAACAACGACGTGTATGTGCGCCAGCCAGGACGCATTTGGGTATTTTATGGAGACTTGCGCGTAAACGTAGGCTTAACTGTAATCGTGTGTCTACTTTGCATAGCTTTGCTATAATAACGTTGCAAGCATTACGAGTGATTATTACATGACAGGACAAGATAGAGATCATACGTGAGACTATAGAGTCATAGCAGGGACATTATTTTTTCTCTCGCGATAGAATGCTAACATGTCCCTCCTCCTCCTCCTCCCCTCGCAGATACAACACATGGGAACCAGAGGAAAACATCCTGGACCCGCGGCTGCTCGTCGCCTTCCAAAACAGGTGAGAGAGAGAGAGAGAGAGAGAGGAGAGAGAGGGAGAGAGAGAGAGAGAGAGAGAGAGAGAGAGAGAGAGAGAGAGAGACTTTGGACATGGCCGTGCAGCCTCGAGTTCAGGCACGACCATATATGGGCGTGGGGGGAGGGGCGCTGTTGTAACACTGTTATTGATACCCCCCCCTCCACAGTCTGCACTGCAGAGCAGAAGAGTCTGACAGAAGGCAGCTCTATTATAGAGGCTCTCGCTTGTAGAGAATCATTGCATCTGATAATTCTGATATAGTCTATGCTATGTATATATGCAGTGTTGCCATGGCTGCTTATTATAAGCAACTTTGGGCTTGTATAGGCATATATATTTTGTATAAGTCACTCGCAAATATTGGTGGTTGCATTTTTTTTTTTGGGGGGGGTGTGTTTCTAAAGTGTATATCAGTTGCTTGCTTCAATCAATGCAACTGTTTAGACCAGTGAGACCCGCCCCAAAAAATAATATGCATTTGTCTGCTATTTACAAATGTCAGATGCATATCCTTTGAGACACACATACGGGCCGCCATTTTTTATTCGGGTGAAAACAACACAGCTTTCTCTATTGGAATTGCATTACGGAACGTATGCATTGTATGGGTTTATTCTTATTTTTTTTCTTTTGCATATGGCTGCACTACAAGTACTGTAGTGCAAGTAATTGCACCAACCACCCATCTTGTGCAAAATGAAAACAGAACCGCCCAAATATTGTAAACTTCACTGATTCTGCCAGTCATCATATCATTGGAGACACGCATCCCAAGTTTTTGCCGGGGCCAAACAATGAATCATGTGACGTTGATCCCCTTCCCCTATTGGCTCATATACTAGGACAATATGTGTAGTCAGAAGAATAGGTGTAAAACTGCTGCTCTCGAGCGATCTGGCAACGCTGCTTGTATACTTGACATGTCAACACAACAAGACAGTGTTTTTTTACGACTGTTGCTTCTTGCATCACGACGACCCAGACATGGTAGCTGTTGGCTACAGTCAGTGGTTTGTGTTGTTTTCCTTAAGGGTCAGACGTGGGCTAAAAAACTATACTTATGGGGGAATGTTTTGCTCACTGGATCACAACACCATTCAGAGGAAGACGAGATGCTACCAGGGAATTGTCAACATGTGCAATATGGTTCACAAGAATCTGAGAGTGAGTGCACACGCATGAGCAGGGGGCGTCACAAGGGGTAGGAAAGTGGGACTGAGTTACCAGGGCCCAAAGGTGGCGGGGCCCTAGTAACTTTAGCTATTTAAAAATAGCAGATATACAAGCTCACAGCGCGGCACCGAGTGCCGCGCTGCGAGCTTGTAGATTTGCTATTTTTGAAAAGTCGTGAAAATGTGTGAAAATCTTTGAATACATGTATTTTTTTAAGCGAACATTTGTAACTCAAATTTTGCTTCCGGGGGGAGGGGGGTCCCTGGCTGGAACTAAATATTTTGAGATGGGGGTCCGTGGCCAAATTCATATCATTTTGGGGGTCCTTCACATGAAAGAGTTTGAGCATTACTGACATGGACACATGGGTTTCTTGCACACATTTTTATGATTTTTCAAAAATAGCAGATCTACAAGCTCGCAGCGCGGCACTCGGTGCCGCGCTGTGAGCTTGTATATCTGCTATTTTTCAATAGTTAACATTCATGGGGGGCCCGCAGTGAATCCTTGTACCCAGGGCCCAGAATTTGGTGTGACGCCCCTGAACATGAGCTATGGTGCTGTGGTGCGGTAGGCTGCCTACAACACTTTCTGTGACTACCAGTTATCAGCCAGCTGTCAGTCCCACTCTAGTGCAGTGGTGCCCAAACATTTTAGCTCGAGACCCAAAAGAAATATTCAATGTCCCCCCCAAGGGACCCAAACTAGTGAAAATAGCAGATCTACAAGCTCACAACGATCGGCTATTTTACTCTTCATTATTATTATTATTATGAGTATTTTCTTATGGAATTTCTAAGTTCTCCCCCATCTGTCCAGCTCTTAGATAAACAGAAAATACATGTCCAGGTGGGTTGCCAATGTCAGCCAATCAGGAGAGAGAACACTATCAATTTGATGTGTGAACAACATAGGCATTTAGTGTTTACTAAAGAGCTCAAGACACATGGACACTCCTGTTACTGAACAAACACTCTGTAGCAATGAGTTCTATCAGAATGCAGAGCTATTCAACACATGTTTTAACAAAACAAGTATCATTTACCCTAACCTTTTAAATGATAAGCCATATTGTGACATACTTTTTGAGCCAAAATCCTTCCTTTCCAGTAAACAGCCACACTCAAAGGCACTGAGTGAGATTTGTATATTTTGTGATTGATTGATTGAATACTGTATTAACAGTACAGGTACAGGGAAAGGTTATGCTAAAAGAATAACACATGTTTACATAGTGGTCCTCAATATTGTAAGAATCTTCTCTGGTCTTGCATCTCTTCCATTGTAGCAAATCAACCATTTTGTTTCCATGCACCACATTCCAAAGATTTGGCCTGTAATTTAACATTTGTGGTACAAAAAATAAATAAAAAAAAATAAACCCAAACAATTTAGACAGGCATTGTATGAGTGATGGCCATATAAGAATATCATTGGTGGACTGTGAAATATTCACAAAAATAAAATAAAACGTAACCACTTAAACCCTATACTTAAGTTGACCGGAGTCCCTCAGGGGTCTATGCTTGGCCGCCTCCCTCTAGGCACCATATCTCCTCACCGGAAATAGCCGATCTACGATCTTGTAGATCGGTTATTTTCACAGCATATGCACCCATTATAACACTGCCCAGGGTACTAGGGAAGCTACAGTGTTCATGTGCTTAATATTGGCCCTCTGGCGTGTAAACCACAGCGCTGGTGTAAAGTGTGGAGGTAAACTCACTGGGGCTCATGGGACCGCATGAGATGCAGATCCAAAGAGAATCATATTTCTGTCTGGCAGAATCCTTGTAGCTCCATATTTCGTAGACGTTCTGTTTCCAAACCGTTTTGACAGTGTTTAGTTTGTCTGTGGGTTTAGCTTACAGCAGGGGTCTTCAACGTTTTCAGGCCAAGGAGGACCCCTTAGTTGAGAGAGAGATGAAGCAGGGACCCCCACAACCTGTTCATAGATTCCATATAGTTTCATCGTTTGACAGCACAATCATCAGTGTATTTTGGATTCATGTTAATGTGGGTTTTCAGATATTTAACCACTTGAACCATAAATACATAATAAACTCTGTACTTAGTCTGCTCTTTTTCCCCCTCTACACCAAACCTCTTTGCCGAAAATAGCAGATCTACAAGCTCACACGAGGCGTTGTGATCTGCTATTTTTGGCTAAAGTGGATGCTAGGGTTCAAGTGGTTAGAAAGGAGAAGTTACCATGTAGTAACTCTGAGGACCCCCTAGGGGTCCCGGACCCCCTGTTGAAGACCTTTGGCATATTGAACCATTGAAACCATATTAACACGAGAGCCATCCATCTAGTTTCAATCGCTTATCCGGAATCGGGTCGTGGGGGCAACAGTTCCAAGCAGAGAGCTCCAGACTTCAATTTCCGAAGCAACATTAGCCACTTCCTCCTGGGGGGATCCTGAGGTGGTCCCGGGCCAATGTGGAGATGTAATCCCCCCATCTGGTCCTCGGTCTGCCAGGGGGTCTCCTGTCCTCCCAGTGGGACGGGCAGCTCCCTAAGGAGACGCTAAGGTCTCCCTAGGGAGACCTAAGCTGGCTCCTTGCCAAGTGAAGACGCAGCGGTTCTACGTAGGGATGGGTATTGGCAAGAACCTCACGATGCGGTACATATCACGATACTTGGGTCACGGTACATTGCGATGCGATACATATTGCATATATTACGATATTCAACAGAATTTACATATTTTTCGTAGAACTGAAAATACAACTTGCCATCTACCACCTGGGTAGTCTAATAATATGCATGCACATTATGTTGATAACTCAATGGACAAATTGAGTCAAAACATTTTGATTTTCGTTAAAACCATTTTGATTTATTGAACAGCAGCGGAGTGTCAGGACTGGACTTCTACCATTAGTTTTTCTATGTACTGGCAACAGATTTATTTTTCTCCAAAAGTATTGCGATGCTACAGCCTGAAGTATCGATACAGTATTGGGGAATAAAATATTGCGATATATTGCCATATGGAGTATATTGCCCATCCCTAGTTCCACGCCCCAGTCTCTCGCAGACGTCTGAACTTCTCACCTCATCTCTAAGGGAGAGGCCGGCCATCCGTCTGAGAAAACACATTTTGTCCGCTTGTATCCACGACCTTATTAATTCGGTCATGACCTACACTTCATTCCCTTACTGTAGAATAGATGAGAGTATAGGAACGAACATTGCCCTGTACGTCAGTGCAGCGCTGTAACGCGAGCTTGTGAATAGTTATTATAAATTTGTGTTATTATTATAATAAATAATAAAGTGCTTTGATCAGGGGTCTTCAACAGAGGGTCCGGGACCCCTAGGGGGTCCTCAGAGTTACTACAGGGGTCCTCCAAACTTTCCAATCCTTGTTATACTAATAACTTGAACCCTAGTGTCCATATTCTGAGAACTGCCAAAAATAGCAGATCTACAAGCTCACAACGCCTCGCAGCGCTAATTTCGGCAAAGAGAGCAGACTAAGTACAGAGTAAAAAGGTCAAGTTTATTAGGTAATGACGGCTCAAGTGGTTAAATATCTGGAAACACAAAAATTGACACAAATTGAAAAAAAAAAAAAAAAAAACATGATGATTGCGCTGTCAAACAATGAAACTATATGGAATCTATGAACAGGTTGTGGGGGTCCCTGCTTCATCTCTCTCTCAACTAAGGGGTCCTTGGCCTGAAAACGTTGAAAACCTTTGATCCATTGGAGCACAGGTTCTTTTTTTCCCCCCATTTCCTGCAAAGTAGCAGTTCTGGTCTGGACATACAAGGTTTCCACCCGACAGACTAGAGACTGAAATGTAAAATACATGCAGCGTTCCACAGCATTCCCAGTGCTCCCATCATCCCACAGTCCCCAGTTCCCTGAGCAGGCTGCCTGTGTGTATGTCTGGGCCTGTACTGGGCTGTGTGTGTGTGTGTGTGTGTGCACACACGCGTGTGTGTGTGTGTGTGTGCGTGCGCGTGGACGCCCAGCCCCCTCCCAGAGGAGCGGGGGAGGGGCGGCGGGCCGAGGGAAGGCTGTAATTGCCAAATCTCCTGTAAATAGGGGTCGCCCCGTTGCATGTCTCCAGCGTGAAATAACACACGCATCATTGTGTTATGATTGATGACCAAAGTTCATGTATCTTTTTTTCCCCCCCCATGCACTCCGGTTTATGTGGGCTTTTCACATTTTTTTGCCTGTCTCCTGCCAAAGTCCCCACAGCAGCAGAAATGGTCTTATTATGCAGGGCAGGCCCTTCACCGATCACTGGTTATTTATGAGCTGACGACGACGATGATGATGATGAGTCAAGGATTATATGGGGGGAACAGTATTTCACATCATGCTCTGGTAGCCAGAATAAAGCCGCCACACCCTCCGTCTCTGCTCCCAGGCACTTTATATTGAAAGAATATTAGGGTTTCTCAGTACAGTAGGCCTGTGCAATATGGGAGAGACATACCGTATCATACCTGCAGTACAAGCTGACAATGCATGGCAACAGCAGTAAGATGGGGCTTAAGTGTATATTTATTTTGTTAAAATAAGTGTTAAACCAGTCCTTTGCCCGTTCGAACATACAGTATGTGTTCTGAATTATGTGCAGTCTTGGTTATGGGTTGTGCACAACTTGCACAACATATGGTAGATTGAATGTAGGAGTCTCAGAAGTATTGTTAGAGAACTGATCAGTGATGCCAGTCATCTCCAAATCTGTTACCATGGCGGCAGTATCAGTTGTGTCAGTCATGTCCAAATTTGGGCATTGTTTTAGCATGGGGCAATTTCCATGGCGACGACGTACGGGTAACGCTTGTCTTTTTTGAACTCACGCTCTGACATCTGAGTCACAGTGATGTGGCACAGAGTCACAAGTGATGTCACAGTGATGTGGACATCAGGGATCTCCATATATGGGCATCTCTCTCTAGGTCGTCCTCAGACGAGCCCTCCATCGTTGTTTCCAGTCATCTCGGTTCTCCATACATCTGTCCATAAAAGGGATTTGGTTCCCCTGGCATCACAGGGATCTCCATATATGGGTAACTGGTCCGATATACATCACTGGTCAGATGGCCAAGACATGGCGCGACCTCGCCCTTTGCTTTTCGCCCTTGGGCATCTTACTGGTAGCAGTAGATTCTCAACCTTGCTCATTTCAAGGACCCCCCCCCCCCCCCCACACAACTTGGATATGCATTTAGACCATGAGGCCCATTTTTAATCTCTGGAATTTAATCCCTGGAATTTTAACTCCAGAGATTGAAGAGAGCGTACAAGAGTTACAGACCCATAAGTGTCCCATTTTGGTTCAAAAGTAACTATCAGTGATTCCGCTGGGGCGGACCGCCCTGTCACCCCCCTCCCCCTCCCCCTCCAAGGACCTCTCGGGGGTCCCCGGACCCCACGTTGAGAACCAGCGCTCTAGAGATCAGGGTTATTTAAAAGGCTATGCATTTTCCACGTTCTTTTGAGTTATTGTGCCTTTGCACAAGGCTCCGTGGTGCGCATGTACATATTCAACCTCTGCATCTCTACAGTACCTCACTGTGCAGTTATCCCATTCCATATTCCTTATGACCCTAATTAAGGTCTGAATGCGACCGGAGCGCCTGGAAGAGAGAGGAAGAGCTCTGTGAGCTGGAGGAGAGGAAGAGACCTTAAGCCATTTAGGCCTAGAATTATTGAATGCTTTAAAGGAGCTATAGTTAACTTTTTCTTGAAAAACAGACACTAAAATAAAAATGTTTCGAAAATATTTTATAAAATAAAGATTAAGCTTCATATATGTGTTTCTATTAAAAAAATACCACAAAAGTATAAAATAATGATAAAATAATTGGTCATTTTTACATTTTTATTTTAGTGTCAGTTTTTCAAGAAAAAGTTGACTATAGCTCCTTTAACTATTGAAAAATAGCAGATCTACAAGCTCACAGCGCTGCAAGCTTGTAGATCTGCTGTTTTTGAAAAAGTCGTGAAAATGTGTGCAAATCTTTGAATATGTATTTTTAAAGCGAACGTTTGTAAATCAAATTTTGCTTCTGAGGGGTCCCTGGAACTATTGAATTTTGAGATGCGGGTCCTTGGGGGTCCTTCACATGAAAAGGTTTGAGAACCACTGACATAGTAGTCTCTCAAGAACAGACTAACTGAGCTCCAGTTAAGACTTAACTGGAGCTCAGTTAACTGTTAAGTGAAAAGGACCTTTTCTTTGACGATGGCTAGCCAGATTGCAGACATAGAAACACAGGTTTTTCAAAAGAAAAAAAACCTTAGAAGGAATCAAAAGACACTTTTTGAGTCGGGTCAAAATTCAAATGTTCATGATTTTTTTTTTAAATAGCAGATCTACAAGCTCGCAGCACGGCACTCGGTGCCGCGCTGTGAGCTTGTATATCTGCTATTTTTCAATAGTTAAAAAGCATAAAATCATGATACGCAATAATGTGAACCCGTTCTGAATGGCTTAATTGAATTCCTCCCCCCATAATGAGAATGTTGGAATGGGACGATTACCATGGAGAGGGTTATGCAAATAAGGACCATAATGCTTTGCAGCACAGGGGCCTTCATTAGTCTTCCAAATCAGAGATTCCACTTTCAACCTTGAATAGGTGTAGAGGGGGAGAATTAATGAATAATATGGTAAAAAGATTGAAGCGTCCTGGAATCTTTCCACACACGGGACGTTGTGTTGTGTTATGTCTCGTCATAAAGCAATGTAATAGGTTTTCTTTATGGAAAATCAATGTTTTCTTTTTCTGTGTGCGTGTGTGTGTGTGTGTGTGTGTGTGTGTGTGTGTGTGTGCGCGCGCGTGTGTGTGTTTGTGTGTGTGTGTGTGTGTGTGTGCGTGCGTGTACGGGGGGTGATTTATATGTGTGGTCATGCCAAGCGTTGTAAACAAAGATGATCCTCATTTTGTCTTCGCAGAGAGAGACAGGAGCAGCTGATGGGGTATCGTAAACGGGGTCCCAAACCAAAGCATCTCCTTGTTCAGGTAACATTTCATGACATTGCATCGCCTTTCTCTTTGCTTTTGGATGAGGGGGTGTGGGTGGGGGTGGGGGTGGGGGTCCTTGAGGGGGTTGCAGGGGGTCCACCAGAATAATTAGGAGCAGTTTAAACACTCAAGCGGAATTTCTTTTCCGCTAAAAGATCGGATCTACAAGGTCACAGCACGTTGCAAGCTTGTACATCTTTTTGATTGATTGAAAATGTTATTAGACAAAAAAACGGAGAACAGTACAAGTAAAGTCAATACAATAGAAATGTAGTGCAGTACAAGTACAGTTAAACACACACCCTGCCGAAAAGGAACATCCCAAATAAGTCCAGACTAACCCAGTCTTTTTCAATTCATGGACATAACATCTGCTCATGTCGATATAGTGATGGAGAGAGAGAGAGAGAAGGATAGAGAGAGGAGAGAGATGGAGGGGGGAGAGAGAGAGAGAGAGAGAGAGAGAGAAGTAGGGCTGTCACAATTATTACATAATCGTCTAATCGTAATTATTTGACATTATCGCAATTATTTTGTCATAATCGTCATAATCGTGAATGTTGAAAAATGACAGAAATAGTGGAAATAGCAGATCTACAAGCTCACAACGCGTCGCATCGCGACGCGTTGTGAGCTTGTAGATCGGCTATTTCCACTATCAATGTTATTTTTTAAGTAGTAAGTTGTCAAATATGTCAGTAATGTATTTGTATATTTAGGTTATGTGTCATATCTACCATTATGCAACTTCAAAGCCTATAAAAGCCAAACAGAAATGTAATGATCAACGACAAATACACAATTAAATCGTTAATCGCCAATTATTTGAGTGACAATTAATCGTCATGTAAAATGTCATATCGTGACAGCCCTAGAGAGAAGGATAGAGAGAGAGAGAGAGAGAGAGAGAGAGAGAGAGAGAAGGAGAGAGAGAGAGAGAGAGAAGGATAGAGAGAGAGAGAGAGAGAGAGAGAGAAGGAGAGAGGGAGGACAGTGTTTGCCAGCTGTTTGTGTAGCCTGAGGTTGTGGAAGTGTTTCTTGAGAGCTCTCCTCTTTATCTCGGAGTGTTCATGCTTATGTTTTATGCTAAATAGCTGTGTGTGCAAAACACGCCTTTCACTTTAGGCTTTTTCTTATCGTAAAAAGTGCTTCATAATCATGTTTTTCCTGAAGTGAATCTATTCTGCTGCACTGCGCCAAATGCACCTCTTCCATCTTCCTATTAGTGAAATGTTCCTCCCAAAAGAGAGGATATTTCATAGCTAGTGGAATGTCTGCCTTTTTTCTTCTTTTTTTTGACTACTATCTCAGATCAGAAAGGGACAGCATAGCATAGCATAGCATAGCGTCCTGCCTGTGTGTGTGTGTGTGTGTGTGTGTGTGTGTGTGTGTGTGTGTGTGGACTCTCTCACACACACACACACACACACACACACACACACACACACACACACACACACACACACACACGTGGCCGGGGGAATCAGGGATAAAGCGTGACATGTCTGGTGGCATTTCTCTGACCTTTAAGGTCACAGCCCGGGTGTCTGGGGGCGGTGCCCCGCTGCCGGCCCCCAGAGGTCATCCTGGACAGCAGGGGGGGGGGAGGGGAGGGGAGGGGAGACTTAGCATAGCTCTTTAAACCCAGCGCTACGCTGGGTGGGTCGGCACCCATTTTGTGGGTGTCGGGGACCCATCTCTATGGGATGGGTCCTCTATAGGACCCATCTCTGTGGGTCCCCGACATAGAGAAGTAGGGGTGGGCGATATGGTGATAAATATCGTTGAGACGATACAATGTCTCCACAATATGCCTTTTCAGAGATATCGTATATATATATATATATATATATATATATATATATATATATATATCGTGATACAATGAGGGATCCTTGTAAAAAATCCTGTTGAATTGTTAATACAGAGATTCATTGCAGAATCCACCATTAAACCTGCATTTTGGTCTAAATCAGTAGTTCTCAAAACTTTAAAATATCAAGGTCTCAGCTTAACTCTGACAGTATACCAATGAAACCAAATGGACCCTTGGTTTCATTTGTATACTTTCAGAGTTAGATACTTGTGAGGGTCAAATTTAGACCTCCAAAAAGGAACCCAGAGGGTCCCTGGGCCTGGAAGTAACTTGGAAAATAACCAAAGAAAAATAATCGTGATAACATCGTGTATCGCGATACAGCTTGGGAAAATATTGTGATACTGTATTTGTCCATATCGCCCACCCCTAGAGTCTTGGTCTACTCATGGTTCTATTTCACAGAGACAACTACACTTTCTCTCTGCATTTCATATGTATGTGTTCACCTTGCCTATTGTAAGTCGCTCTGTGGTTAAGAGCGTCTGCTAAATGCCTGGATTGTAAATTGAACAAATATCAAATTTTTCTTATCTCTTCTTCTTCTAATCCTTTTTCTTCTAATTCCTCTTCTAATTCACCCTTTGTGAAGTCCCGCCCGTTGTTCACACCCATTGGTTGCTGTGTCTTGGTGGGACACTCGGTGGGACACTCCATCCACTACCGTGTTCAATTCTAATTTCAAACTTGGTTTCAGTAAAATGGAGCTGCTCAGTGGCAGTATAGTGACTCAGCATGTTTTTAAATGTTTTTATTTCTCCAAAAATTATGTTTTAGCAAATTCAACATAAAAAAGGCGGAACCAGGGCGGGACAAGGCAGATAGAGCCTGCTGGTTGGTCAGTCAGGGACCAATCAGAAGGCTGACAAAGGGTGAATTCTTCTTTAATTCTTCATCTTCTTCTTCAAAAGATTTAATTTTCAAAGCAAAACTTAGTTTGGGTCCCGAGAGACATCAAATGTCTCTTTTGGGGCTCGATCTAGCTTGGAACCACTGCTTTAAACACTTGGGGAACCCTAGCGTCTCTATTTTGGGGCAGGTATGTCATAATAGCCGCGCGTCGGTCAAACACCAGAAGAACGTCCGGTGAAATATGGAACATTCGACGAAAGAAAATCGAAGAAGATTTGACGATAAAAAGAATTTGCAGGAAAATAGCAGATCTACAAGCTCATAACGTGTCGCAAGTAAACGCCGCAAGCTCATATGTCGCAACACGCCGTGAGCTTGTAGATCCGCTATTTTAATCTATTTGATGTACAAATACGTATGTAATATACAGGGTTTAAGTGGTTAAGTGGCGCACTGGATTCATTATTTGGATTTTTTTATCCGATATAGTTCTAAATGACATGACACAAAGGGGCGACGCCTCCTTTGCATGTCTTGGCAACACTGCACAAGTACAATGCAAGGTGTGGTGTACCAGAAATGCCCTTTGACTGTTTAATTGCCTAATATTTCTATTTCCGCCAGGCCTTAAGGCTGGGAGTCGGGGATTGTTTCGGTATGGTCGCTCTATCGCTTTGAATCGCAATGGTTTGTGGGTTCAATCCCAGGTCCCACCGACTCGCCATATGAGTAGCATGGCTTGGGTAAGTAACTACGTACGCACTGGGAGCTGACGCCACACTTAGCACCTTGAAAGGGCCGTACACGACCCTCGTTGCTACTCCTCCGATGATGATGATGATGATGATGATGACAATAAGCTACTTCGACAGACTTACTTCAACAAACCCTTAAATATTATGGGAGTCCCCGATAGCTGAGAGCTGAACGCACATTCCACGTATAGGCTCCGATGCCTCGGTTCGAATCCCACCCTGGATGGACTATTTGCCTACTGGGGGGGAAACAAAACAATATGATTTAATATGATTTCATTTATTTGAGATATTAAGGAGATAGAATCTTAAGGGTGCGTTCTGACCGAAAGATAAAATATTTGTTTGAGCGGCGGGATTTCATACAAAGTTAAATGCAAGGACGTGGCTTAACGCAGCGTTGTTATCGATCAGTGCGAACGAGGACACGGCTGGTAAATCCCAACCCCCATCCCCAAACAACCAACGCTGACCAGCAAGACCGAAGTGAAGCGATTTCAAGCGACTAGAACCACGTTTTATCTTTCTGTCGGGAACGCACCTTAAGAGATATTAAGGAGACTGAATCCCAGTTTCAGTTACTGGGATCCCTATTTTAGCTACGCATTCACAGCTGTATGTTCATTGTGTGTGTGTGAGAACACACAAAACGAAAAAATTAAAAACACAACAAACGTTAACGGTACATTTTCTCTTTCTCGATCCTCTCAGGTGCCCTCCTTCGCCCGCAGATCCAGCGTGCCGGCGGGCTTCGAGGAGCCGGAGCCGGAGAAGTGCCTGGTGCCGGTGCAGCGCACCCAGAGCCACCCCCAGCAGCACCAGTACACTCTGAACAGCAAGAAGCACCACCAGTACCAGCCGGGCAACCAGGAGTCCGTCGACCCGCTGGCGCACGGCAAGAAGAAGTTCATCTACCAGCTCAACAGCAAGAAGCACCACCACTACGAGCCCGACCGCAACATGTTCGACGCGCAGGCCTCGCGGCTCAAGGAGGTGGTCAAGGTCCAGGAGCCCACCACCAAGCCCGTCAACCCGGGGTGGAACCTGCCGCTGGCGCTGCAGCAGAAGTGGGTCCGCGACAAGGACACCGGCTGCCTGAGCAAGGTCAAGGAGCTGGCGGTGGAGGTCGGGAAAGCGCCGCCGCCGCCCGTCACGGCCGTCAAGGAGGCCGAGAGCGAGCACGCCCTCAAGCCCAACCCCAAGGAGGCCACGCTGCCGAGCGCAGTCAGCGGCAAGATGAAGATCATCAAGAACAAGAACAAGAACGGACACATCGTCATCGTCATGAGCAAGTACATGGACAGCAACAAGGTGCACGGCCACAAGCACCACCACCACCACCACCACCATCATCACTCCAAGTCCAAAACGCCGGAGCAGCTGCTCCCGGAGAGCGGCGTGCCGGAGGAGATGTGCGGCGGCGGCAGCTCGCCCCCCATCGGAGAGCACCCCAACAAGTGTTCCTCCATGGACCGGCAGTTCTCCAAGCCTTCCCCGAGCACGGCGGAGGAATACAACACGGAGGTGGCCCGTGGCCAGGCCGATCTGCCCGACGACCTGCCCTTGCAGCTGACCGCCAGCCCGCCGATGACCCTTTGGTCCACGGACATGAACACGCCGTTGACCCCCACGGCGGTCAGCGACCGCTTCACGATCCCCTCCTTCTCCGGCGACCGCAAGCGCAAGGCGTCGGAGCCCCTCGCGGAGGACTGGAGCATTTCCAAGACTTTCCTGAGCTCCAGGAGTTTCAGCGTTCCCAGCGCCGCCGGCGTGGCTCCGCCACAAGACGTGCCCATGGACCTCCACTGCAGCGGCCCGCGACGCTGCAACTCCTACACGCACGGGGTTACGGACTCTGGGAACCAAGAAGAGCCCATGGATCTTAGCTGTCCAAAGGGCAAGAAGCCGGCAGAGGCAGAACTGCGACCGGAACCGGAGCCTGGCCTTAAAAGTCCAGAGCCTAGCGTTAAAGGTCCCGAGCCTAGCGTTCCATCTCCCAAGCCTAGCGTTAACATTCCCGAGCCTAGCGTTAACATTCCCGAGCCCATCGTTAAGTCTCCCGAGCCTAGCGTTAAGTCTCCCGAGCCTAGAGTTAGAAGTCCGGCTCCCGTGACGGAGGAGACGGAGAAACGGGCGGAAAAGCCCAAGGACAAGAAGGCTGTAAAAGAACGCTCGCCGTTTATGGGAAATATTATCATCACCGACATCACCACGAACAGTCTCACCGTTACCTTCAAGGAATACGTGTCATTCTAAACCCATCCGTTGGTTCTGTACAATTGGACTAATAGTGACTAATTGTCTGAGCCTGTTAATATGTACATTATGTAAAAAGCTAAAAAAAAAAAAAAGAAAAAAAAAACTTGAGAATTTTGTACATATGAAAATTTATAATTTATCATTCAAATTCCAATATGTTTCTAATAATGTTTTATACTGTTAACTCTGTGATGTTGTAGCCAAGAAAGTGCCCTCGAAGGATTTGAGTGACTGCTTTCAGGTATAGATAGATACAAATTGAAAGTGACGCGGAAAACATCCGTTTTTACCTGGAACAGCAGGGTGTCTAACGGAATAGCTTTGCTGTCGTTTCATTACCGGTACCAAACCTATAGCCTGAGATGTATGAAGGGTTTTTACATATTTTGTACTTATTAATATCTGTTATTTTAACTATAATAATAGAAGGTAGAGTGGGAATCTGTTGAGCTTGGCGTCGACGATGATGAAAGATCGTCACATTCAGAGCACTTAAAACTCGCATTTCCCTGGTGCGTGCGAACACTTGATTTGTACCATGTATTCTGCTGGTGAACAATTGGAAGGAGAGAGAGAGAGAGAAAAATCATTTTATTGCTTTACAATCTTACTCACGTCCCCCCTCCATTCTGAATGACCATACTTCATTTGTTTAGCTTTTGTTTTTGTTTTTTGTTTTTTTTGTTTGTTTGTGGCTTTGGGTGTGTAAGAGAAGTAAAATGGCCGTGAAATGCAAATGTGAAGTCTTGGGTTGGCGTGCCTGGCACTCCAGTTCAAGAACACTCTGTACGAGACTTCCCCATGACAACGACATGCCTCCGCACTTGGACACAATGCTGTGTCAACAGGGACGTGCTGGACTCCTGATTCAGCCCGGGAAAAAGCGTTGGAGAGGCCCTCATTGCAGCGCAATAGAGAGAGATCTCTCTCTGTAGCGCTGCTGCTACTCAAAGATTTGCCATTTCAGATCATGACAAGTGACAAGCCAGTGGGCCAATTGCATGAGTTATATTTCGTATTTATCATTTTAAAAATGATTTAAACTAGTGAAAACAGCCGATCTACAAGCACACAACGCCTCGCACCATACACATTTGAATCTTAGAGATTCTGCACGACAGTGACGATATACTTTGTTGGCCGCCGAGCCCCCAAAATGGAACGAAGGCCGACATTTTATTTTTTATTTTTTTCCTAATGGCCGGCCTGGACCGGCCGTTTGGGAGTTGTCCCGCTTTTCCCAATGGCCAGCACGTCCCTGTGTGTCAACAATCTTCAACGCGCAGAATTTGCCAGTAATTTCCTTTTTTTTTTTGGTTCACACAGAGTGTGAAACGTTGTCGAAATGCCTTTACTTCTCTTCTTGTTGTGACACAACAAGCGACCCAGAGGTCACAGCATAGCGGATGCACGCAATTGCTACACTATCTATTGCTATATTGCACTTTTA
>NC_137813.1:8890165-9037665 GCF_963921795.1 Nannobrachium achirus | reverse complement strand
CAACAAATAGCAATAAACCTCAAGTCCTTTTTAATATTTTTAACTCTCTGACAAATCCTCGTGACACATCTCCCATAGTCGCACCACCTCTATTATGCACAAATTTCCAGAAATTTTTTATTGACCGTATCGCTGACCTACGGTCAATGCATCCCACTTCAACCCTGGACCCTCCCCCTTCTCCTCGCCCTGATATTCCCACTCTTAGACAGTTTGAACCGGTATCCCTATCCACACTCACCGACCTGGTCATGCACCTGAGGCCCACAAATTGCCTAACTGACCCCATACCATCCCGACTCTTTAAGGAAGTTTTTGCTGCCGTTGGCCCAAGTGTGCTATTAATAATCAACGCCTCTCTCCTCTCTGGCTATGTCCCTGTCCCCCTGAAACATGCCGTGGTGAATCCTATTCTTAAAAAGAAAAACCTTGATCCCTCTACTCTGTCTAATTTCAGGCCTATCTCACATCTGCCATTTCTCTCCAAGGTCTTGGAAAAAGTAATTTATATTCAACTACAATCTTTTTTAATTACTAATGGCATACACGAGAAGTTTCAATCTGGCTTTAAGCCCGGCCACAGTACTGAGTCTGCCCTACTGAGAGTTTTTAATGATTTGCTTTTAACTGCTGATAATGGTTGCTCTTCTGTCCTGGTTCTTTTGGACCTCTCCTCTGCTTTTGACACCGTCGACCACAATATTTTAATCTCGCGCCTAGAGCACCATGTAGGCATATCTGGCACTGCCTTGGCCTGGTTCCGGTCGTACCTAACAAGTAGAAGTTTTTCGGTCCAACTAGGTAACTTCTCATCTCCCTCTGCCCCCCTTACCTCTGGGGTCCCCCAAGGCTCTATCCTTGGCCCCATCCTATTTCTCCTATATATGCTACCACTAGGGTCAATTTTCACGAAACATAATATCGCTTTCCACTGCTATGCTGATGATGTACAAATCTATCTACCCATCAATATCAACTCCCATAATTCACTTAAACGCCTACATGACTGCCTAGATGACATAAAATCCTGGATGGACACAAACTTTTTAAACTTAAATCAAAATAAGACAGAAGTCATATTCTTCGGTACTGCTCCATCCACCAATACTAATCTGGGTTCCCTTAGCACTAACATCTGTCCCTCCGTCAAAAATCTGGGTGTCACCTTTGACAGTAATTTCACATTTACCAAACACATTAGTTCTATAGTCAAAAGCAGCTTCTTTCAACTACGCCTAATAGCCAAAGTCAAACCATACCTCCCACCAAAACAACTGGAAATGGCAATACATGCATTCATATCCTCTAGATTGGACTATTGTAACTCTCTCCTCTCTGGCATTGATCAGTCTTCACTCCGGCGTCTACAACTAGTACAGAACGCGGCTGCACGCCTTCTTACTGGCACAAAAAAGCATGAGCATATAACTCCAGTTTTAGCAGCACTGCACTGGCTCCCTGTCAATTTTAGAATTGATTTTAAAATTCTTTTATTTACTTATAAATCCCTGAACGGCCTGGCCCCCCTATACCTGTCTGAACTGGTGGATCTATACGTCCCAAATAGAGCACTAAGGTCAGCCAACCAGCTGCTCTTAGAAGTTCCAAATAGGCCCAACGGGCTGAGAAGTAGGGGCGACCGCGCCTTTGCCTCAGCCGCCCCGAGGCTCTGGAACAGCCTGCCCATCTCTATTAGAAGTGCAAACTCCATTGAGTCTTTTAAATCCCGGCTTAAAACATATTTTTATTCTCTAGCTTTTATTCACAGTTAAACTCATGTTGGAGTTGCTTATTGTTTCTGATATGTACATTTTGTCGCTATTGTTTTTAATGATTGTTTTTGTTTACACTATTGTTTTTAAGATTGTTCTTACAGTAATGTTGGTGATGGTTTTGTGTTCTGTTGTACAGCACTTTGGTCAATTTCGATTGTGTAAATGTGCTTTATAAATAAAGGTTGATTTGATTTGATTTGAAATCCTAACAGTTTTCTGAAAAGTACTCATGCTGTCATCTCTCTCTCAACTAAGGGGTCCTTGGCCTAAAAACGTCGAAGACCCCTCCCTGGCCTATAGGTCATCTTCTGCAGCTCAGATCACTGTGGCTAATAATCCAGATCAGTGGTTCTCAACCTTTTCAGGCCGCAACCCCCAAAATAATCATAGTTTAACTGGCGACCCCCCCCCCCCCCCCACCCTGATGAGCACTAAGAGTTGAGGCATTACATTTTGTATAACGCTGTTCTATTGTGAAAATAGCAGATCTACATGCTCACAACGCCTCGTGTTGCGAGGCGTTGTGAGCATGCAGATCTGCTATTTTCACAATTTCTGTCTATAATATTTGACAATTTGGCCGATGTTTAATTTGTCATGTTAGGGGTATTAAAAAGTCCTTAAATTGTCACTTTAGAAATGTGCAGATACCCTCTTATACACTTAAACCTTATCTTGGTTTGTTTACTGTTGAGTGAGAAAAACAATGTGGCACATTAAGACAATCATCTGGAGGCCCCCCAACATAATTTGGGGACACCCCCCCCCCCCCCCCCCCCCCCCCCCCCCGGCCCGGGGGTCCCCGACCCACAGGTTGAGAACCACTGATCTCAGTGACCTAGATGTGCTTTTGGCAAATAAATCACCAAACTGACGCTTGTCTTATAATAGGCCTAATAAACCAACTTTCTTCACAACATCTGTGGCCTTCTATAGTTGGTCTCCTGTATAGCAGCAAAAAGCCCCAGGTTTGGCCCTGTGAAAAGAGGTCACCGGTGAAACCAGACCTGCGTGGAAAAAAACGCATGCATGGCGTCTGAAATCATTAGAAAGAATGTGTGAAGTCCCTGAGCATGAGTACACAACAGCTGACCAAATTAATGTTTTGGATAATTCAGAGGCCCTGGAATGTGCACCCCTGTGTGTGTGTGTGTGTGTGTGTGTGTGTGTGTGTGTGTGTGTGTGTGTGTGTGTGTGTGTGTGTGTGTGTTATAGGTTTCCCACGGGAGTTGTTGCTTATCACAGAATAGCAGAGCACCATAACCTTGAACAGCATTCATTTCAGACTGAGCCGCAACTCCTACACACACACGCACGCACACACACACACACACACACACACACACACACACACACACACACACACACACACACACACACACACACACACACACACACACACACACACACACAACTAGGCTATAGGTCTATATTACGCATGGATATTATGAAAGACATGTTGACATAGATTGACACAATTTGCCTGAAAGTTACGACATGCAGTTGTTTCCTATTTTGTGGTCAGACTTTCAAACAGACAGATTTTTTTTACTAAGCTATCTGAACCCCTAGGCCTACTAGTCATATATTCAACGTGTTTCGATTTCTAATTCTCGTCGAGTTTTAACAGCACACGTAAATCCACATTTTATCACTTCAAAGTCAAGAAAATATACATGTACCCAAGAAGAAAATCTTATTTTCTGTCTGAATTCTCGGGTGGATCTTTCACCAATATATCACATCACATCACATCTTCATATTCTACCTCATCTAAAAACATGACCGGTTAATTATAGATTAATTGCACATATATTTACCCTAATAAGCTAATAAATAAATAAATCAACCCAGATGACAACTTGGTTCAACATTCAAACCAGCCTAACCTACACACAGCGCAAAATGTGTCAACTTTTCCACTATTTAATCCGCAGTATAGCCTACTGTCGCCCATATATGGTGTTGCTTGCCGAAACGTTCTGATCTGATCTAGAAGTTCGAACTGATCATCGTGTCAGGCAAGCGACACCTCTGTGCGATGGAATGAAGCCGTACAGAGTGGAAGGAAAGAGAGAGAGAGAGAGAGAGAGAGAGAGAGAGAGAGAGAGAGAGAGAGAGAGAGAGAGGAGAGAGAGAGGGTTGAAGAGAGAGAGAGACGTGCGGTGGATGCAGCCATTTTCTCTCTTCTTCTTCTTCTGCTGCTGCCTCGCTTCAATCAGACGATCAATGTTGTGTGGAGAGAGAGAGAGAGAGAGAGAGAGAGAGAGAGAGAGAGAGAGAGTGAGAGAGAGAGAGAGAGAGAGAGAGAGAGCGCTCTGTCTGCATGCTGAGGAAATGGTTGCTTAATAACTAGCCTACGCACCATGCATGAACGACATGCACCACTGAGGCTGATAGTCTACCAGCACCGTATATATGGGCGACATTTCAGACGCATTTATGGAGGCATGATAGAGTTAAATTCAGAATGGATTTCAATAAGACAGCCATGAAAAGAAAGGGAGAGAGAGAGAGAGAGAGAGAGAGAGAGAGAGAGAGAGAGAGAGAGAGAGAGAGAGAGAGAGAGAGAGAGAGATTATGAAATTATTCATTTCACATCAAATTACAGTTTACATTTTCAATGAATATTGATTGATTGATTGATTGATTGATTGATTGATTGATTGATTGATTGATTGATTGATTGAATAGGCTACAGTTTGCAGACACATGCAGTATAAAAAACAAGGTCTGCTATAGGACTTTTAGCCTGTATGGCTTTATTTCCATTGGGGTTCTGCAAACCTATATACAATTCTTTGAAAATGCACTCAATCATAACTAATCATTATAGGCTAAAGAAAACTATAGACTATGGTTTAATGAC
Organism: Nannobrachium achirus; assembly: GCF_963921795.1. Classification (NCBI taxonomy): domain Eukaryota; kingdom Metazoa; phylum Chordata; class Actinopteri; order Myctophiformes; family Myctophidae; genus Nannobrachium; species Nannobrachium achirus. Next base: position 9,033,021 of record NC_137813.1, on the reverse strand, counting down.
TTGATGTCCCAACATTGCACACTCGTGTCTATAGGCTATGAATCTATAATGTATCTATATCTATGATCTATTATGTGCACCTACGCACAACAACATCATTTCACTGGAACCACACGACGAGACAGAAACTGACACATCGTCGCTCACAGAGGCGCATAATGTATTTATAGAGCACAGGGTGCTGTTTCACATTCCTCCTAATAGACTGACTATATTAGCCAACAACACAGTGAAAACACCAGCGTTCATTATTAGATAGATAGATAGATAGATAGATAGATAGATAGATAGATAGATAGATAGATAGATGGATAGATAGATAGATAGATAGATAGATAATCTTCCATATTACTGCAGTAGGCCTAATGCTATTACAGACTGTAATAGCACTGTAATTGTTGTAACAGTGTAGGCCTATTGTGTTTGACCCTAAAAAGTAATTAAAAGTTCATCTACAACAGATTCCAAGAAAATAAGCTAATTTTGACTTCAAGTTCAAGTTCAAATATATACTGCCCTATACAGAGCCAAAGTAGGCCTATACGTTTTTGGACACTATAGGCCTACGTCTGCATCCCAAAGGTCAAATTAGCTTTCGTGATATAATGTATTATCACTCATGCCCATATGTCATTTGGTTGACCAGTGCAGTTGAAACACCTTAAGGCCTAAACCCAATGTTTAACAGTGTTTTTAATTGTAGAGCAGTAGCAGTATAGGCCTATATGCTTACCTGATTTGGCAGTTAAGCATTTCGGTAGCCTATTTAAGAGAGGGAATTAGAATGCATTCTAACTGTAGATTTAACTGTCAAAAATGCACAAGCAGAATGAGAGCATTTAGAGGTTAATTTTAGAGCCCACCGCGTCGCTTCAGTTCCTATTTAAAATGATTTCCACTTGTGGTTTTTCATGTGTAGCCTGGTCTAGTCTGTCTGCTGCCTCCGCGTCATCATCAGATCATGATGATAAGAATAAAATACCTTCAGTTCCATATAATCTGCTGCCAGTTGCCCAGAAACCAAGCCAGCCAATGAGACGATATTTATTTGGTATTTCATTTGTACACAAACGACGGCGTCGCTCGAAGACAAAGAGCATTATTTATCTATATCTTCATCGCTGCAATGAGCTTGGAGATGATATCTGTTACCGGGTGCTAAAGTAAGGCATAGGTCTATAGCTCGGTGGTTCTCAAACTTTTTCATGTCAAGGACCCCCAAATTGAAAAGATATGCCACAGCCAGCCTGCTTTTTATGGCTAGGACTAGGAGTAATTCTCAACCATTTTAATTTCAAGGACCCTTCAATTAAGTTTGACATGCATTATTAGGGCTATTACGGACCCCCGTTTAATGGAATGTCTATCTATCTCTGAAATACAACAATTAATTGTTATTATTGTAAAAATCAATGTTAATTGGTCCATTTGGTTCCATTTGTACACTCATGGGTTACAATCCCATGCATAAGGGTCCATTTGGTTCCTATAACTATATACATTTAGCCGGGGGACCCCCTAAAACTCCCTCGCCTCAAGGACCCCTGGGGGTCCTCGGACCCCACTTTGAGAACCACTGTCTGCGTTATAACAGGCTAATAATGTTCTCATACAGTCAGACTGAGCGGCCACTGCGACAAGCCCAACCAAATAGGCTTTATTCATTTATTATAGACTATTAGGCTGAACACGGGCGTCGACGGTTTCTACCTCGTCTCGTCCTCGTCTGCACTCGCATGAAATGAAACCATATAGGCTGCTAGTACATCCCATAATAGTACCGTCAGGAAATGTCGGTCTCTCTCTCTCTCTCTCTCTCTCTCTCTCTCTCTCTCTCTCTGTCTGACTGTATCAAAATGGTGGTCATATTTCTGCGCCATTGCAGCAGCAGCAGCAGCAGCAGCTAGAAGAAGATCGCCTACAAAACACGGCTCATTTTGTCCTCCTGCAAACGGAGCGCTGCGGCGTCCGTTCCAGCTCGCTCGACGTCGTTCAGAATCACATGAAAAGCACACTGGCTTTGTGATAAATTACGATTAAAGTAATATTATCCATCTATAGCCTTTATTTGTCGGAGAAATGAGGCGAAGGCAGCGCTTCTCTTCGCCCGGGGAATGGGTTAATATCCATCTCTCTCTCTCTCTCTCCCCCGCTCTCTGCGCTTTGAGCAACGCCTGTAGCCTATATGCGAGAAATAAAGTCATTTTTCTAAAATGACACATTTCTTATGTTGTATTTCACTGACAAGCTGATTAAAGTGTTGATTCAAAAAGCCGGGCTATTTGTTTGGTATATTTTCCTTTAAACGCACAGGGAGGTGCTAAATGCATGTCATGCTTTTCTGTTGATGACGGAGAAATACATTTTTAAAAATTGCCAATAAATGGAGGAAAGTCGTTAGGCTATGAAAGTTTTATCTGAAAAAAAATATTTCTATTCCCAGAATTCCAGAAGAATATTTTTATGAATTTAGATCTCTTTCATTTGGCAGTGGAACGGAATTTAAAGCCAAGCAAGGTGTGAGTTAGCCCAATAAAAATAAAGATATAAATGTATACATGATATTAATTAATGTGCTGATATATTATATGTGATTTTGATTTCACACCACATATAATATGCGGTTATAATAGTAATATTTAATATTAATTATAATAAATAAATAATTCTTACAATTTTTATGAATCATTGAATTAACTGGGTCAAATACATTTCTACTTTAAGCACCAACAGCAAGAAAAATAAATAAATAATAAATAATAAAACATTAACTATGTTTTTTATTTGTATGAATAATAGCTTAATAATAATAAATAAATCTAATTATGAATCTGGTTTCACAGTTCCATCAGTCTTAAGGATCACTGTATTCAGCAGTAGACCCATACATCTATATTTATTAAGGAATTACGCATATTTGTTTGTTTGTTTGTTAGTTTCTTGTTTTTTAGTTGTTTTTTTAAGGACCTAAAATGCAATAAAAATAGACAAACTGACTGATGTAGTTTGAGTTTAGAAAACTCGTCAGTATGATAAACACTATAGATATAGAGCAATTGTGATCCCATAGTGTTTACACTTACAGGAATATTCATGCCATTAAGTGAGTTTAAGTGAGTACTTTTTTATATATTTAATCTCCTCTTCACCAGAGCTGTTAAATCCATATAGTGAATGTCATCATTGTTTATTCATAGTTTATTCACATATCCATGTCTCTTTGAGCTCTTTAGTAGAAACGGAAAATGCATTTTCATGTCGGGACACCAATTTCATCCAACCAGAAAGGGAGAGATGTGTCGTATAACTATAAAGGACACATAGCCATATAATAAACGAGTGAAATTGGAAGTGATGACGCAAATAAATTACAGCACACTAAATTGGATTTGGAGTCCAAAATCTCAAACTGATAAATCACTATACTGAGCTTCTCGTTATTGGCTGAAATGGTCAACCCGCATGAGAATGTGTTTTTATTATTAAATAACTTGAGAGACATGCAGACATGGAGAGCTCTGTTACTGAACAGACAAACAAACTAACACAAACTTTAGTTTTAACCACAAAACATATCACTTATTATTACCTTGTAGCCTACCTTTAATTAAGTAACCTAGCAGTGGTTCTCAACCTGTGGGTCGGGACCCCCAGGGGGTGGTCCCCAGATGATTCATTTAATTTGCTAAATTGTATGTGATCGGCTATTAGAACCGTGTTATACACTGTAATGCATCAACTCGTCAGGGTGGGTGCATGGGTTGCGAACCACCAATATGACAACTTGCCTTTGGCAAGCCCGTATGTGCATGTTTTATGCTGACTTTTAATTTAGAAAGCTTTTCGTGGGTTCTGGTTGCAATAGATTTGGGCTGAACAACAGACGCAAGTAAATATAAAACAGGCCACCTGAAATTATCAGCCAATAGGGCAGGCTATTATCTGACACAAACGATTAATAGGCTGCCGCCTATAGGCCTATGCATTCAGCAAAAATCCTCCGCGCATTTTAAAAGGAAAAGAATAGGTTTTGTTGTTGATACAGCAAAAATGCGTACAGAATTATTTATGTGCGGTGCCATTGTTGCACAATAATAGGATATTTAAAAAATATAATAAATAAATAAATAAACCTCTTGATCTATTTGTTCCGAAGTTATATTTGAACGTTCATGCCACTTTATATGCCATTTAATGTTGTTGAAAATCTATGTCGAATCAATGTTAAATATGCTATATAGGTATAAGTTACTAAAGCTCAACATGTCCTATACCCATAGTGTTGCTTGCCAATAGAAATAGATCTGTTATTTTCGGCAAGCGACACCGTTCGCATACCACCTCCTTTCTGAGTGAGGTATAGGGACCCTCTATACATTACTTGAGGGGGGCTTCCAAATGACCCCTTTACCATACAGGTCTGCTCTGAGAGTGCAGCCTACACCTGGAACCATAAGGGGTCCCTAAGGGTCCATTTGGGGGTCACCGTTATGGGGGTCCGTGCATGGTGACATAAAACAGTGGTTCTCAACCTATGGGTTGGGACAAATTCTTTTGGGGGGGGGGGGTCCCCAGATGATTACGGTAGCTTAATGTGCAGCATTGTTTTCTCACTCATTTAAAGTTTTAAGTGTGGTGCAGGTGGTGTATAGAGGGTGTCTGCAAACACAAGTGACAATTAAGTAGCCTACTTTTTAGTAGGCCCATATCTCTAAAATGACAAATTAATTATTAGCCAAATCCAAATTATCATCAGGTGCAGACATTTTGAAAATAGCAGCGTTGTGAGCATGTAGATCTGCTATTTTCACAATAGAACCGTGTTAATGCCTCAACTCTTCGTGCTCGTCAGTCGTCAGGGTGAGGGGGTCCCCAGTTAAAATGTGATTATTTTGGGGGTCACAGCCTGACATAAAACATTGGTTCTCAACCTTTTCAGGCCGTGACCCCCAAAATAATCATATTTTAACTGGGGACCCCCCCCCCCCCCCACCCTGATGAGCACTAGAGTTGGGGCATTACATTTTGTATAACACGGTTCTATTGTGAAAATAGCAGATCTACATGCTGTAGAGCATGATGTAGATCTGCTATTTTCACAATTTCTCCCTCTAATATTTGACATTTTGGCCAATGTTTAATTTGTTATTTTAGAGGTATTAAACAGTCCTTAAATTGTCACTAAAGAAATGTGTAGATACCCTCTACATTAAACTTTGTGTTGGTTTGTTTGAGTGAGAAAACAATGTTGCACATTAAGTTAATCATCTGGGGACCCCCCAAAATAATTTCCCTATACCACACTATTCGAACATAACCACTGCTATAATAGCCTATAAATATAATGTTTTTTTTTTTTTTTTTTTTTTCTACTCCCAGACATTCCTGTACACTACAGTCCAGACCAAACCCCGCCCACTGCTGTACCGTAGCAACAGCTGAGCCAATGCACGCACGCTGCACGCAGGCTGCCTAGCAACAAGCACAAGGAAACGTGATGACGTCCCTAGTCAGGCAGCCGCAGATCGCGTATTATTATTATGGGATGTGCGGAATTAAAACACCGAAGAGAGGAGAGCAGAGAAGAGGACACTGTTTCTGGGGGGAAAGAGAGCCTAACAACATAAGGATCTGCATGGCTTATGGTTTCATGTTAGACTAATAGAGAACAACATGGAGCTCTCGGCTGTCGGCGAGAGCGTCTTTGCGGCAGAGTCGATCATTAAAAGGCGCATAAGAAAGGTTAGAGATTTCGCAGATTTTGCCATTAATTTTGCCATTAAACGGCGCATATACCGAGGGGTTGGTGGCGGCCGTTTTCTGCTGCCTCTTCTCTCTTCTTCTCCCCTCCACTCCACCGCACAAACCACGGGGCTTGCGTTCTCAGCGCTCCGTTACGCAACCCCGCTGTTTGTGCATGCATGCAGCGGCACTGACTGCCAGGCAGACAGACATTAGACAGGGCTGCTGCTTTCCGCCTGGTCGCTGAAATAACGTCTCTCTCTCTCTCTGCTTCGTTCGCAGGGTCGCTGGGAATATCTAGTGAAATGGAAGGGCTGGTCGCAGAAGTGAGTATATTGAGAGAAAGAGAGAATCACAACACAGTGTAGCGCTGCTGTCTGGCCGCTGTGCACAACTGCACCACTGTTCGTTTGTTTTATTTTATTGCTTGGGGCTATAATGTTTTTAAATCCATCCGCATCTACTAGTCTCTCGGCCTATACTAGCCTCTAGCTCTAGCAACAGCTTGGTTCCGATCAAGCACTGCTTAACCGCGGGGCCTACACAGGTTTTATTCTGGCCATTTGGATCTTGTGTTCAACTGTAGCTTTAGCAAAGGCTAAGTTCAAGCACACACACACTCACACTCACACGACGACACCGACACACTGTCACCGCCGCTCCGCAGCGAGCTGAGCCGAAGCCAAGCTGCTCTCTGTCTCTCTCTCTGCCTCTGATCAAAGTGTTCCCATGTGTGTTTGTGTTGGCAATAAGACTGTCTGTCTGGTTTCCAACTACAGGTACAGCACCTGGGAACCAGAGGAGCACATTCTGGACGAGCGGCTGTACGCTGGCTTCCAGGAGAGGTGAGGACTGTTTGACAGCCCTTCAGTAGGCCTCTGCTCCTCCTCTCCCCACAGAACCTTATCGAACCCGACTCCACGGCTCTATAATAATCAATCAACGCATTCTCTCCATATTATAGAATGTGTAGCCTTTAAAACAGGGTCTAATCTAATGTGAGGTTTTTTAAATGTCGCAGGGAACGCGAAAGGGAGCTGTTCGGCCCGAAAAAGAGGGGACCCAAACCCGAGACGTTTCTGTTGAAGGTGAGATCATCAAGAGTGAATGATGAGTTGGTTTTATTTTTTATAGCTAAAAAGGCATGCGTTTTTAAATCGTCTCGTCAGTCGGCCACATCCGTTAGTAGACTTCATCCGAAGAGGAGATGAATCATTTGTGTCATGAGCACAGTTACCATTCTGACTTATTGGTGAGTGGGTTAACCTTATAACCACTGGCAGATAAATCAGGAGCATTCATTTAACCCTGGCTGTACAAATGTACATCTGCTACAGTTAAATCATGGTTGTCAATATGCATTCAGATGGTTTCACAAAGAACTTGGAAACTTGGAACAGCTTAAACTCCTTATAGCCTATAATTAAATCAATGTTTAGCGTCGGGAAATAACTCTACAAAACTGCTACCTTTTATTATATAGGCCATTAGGCCTAGTCCTATAGCCCATCTCCTTTTTTATTTATGTAAGTTTGGTCATTTAACCTTAGTGAAATGCATTTATATTTATCCATTTCCACAAGATGGCCCTCCACCTTTTCATGACCTTTCTATTGTAAATACAATTTATTTTACATTGTGTTTCACGACTGTTTTCAAGATAAGATCTTCTGCATGTATACTGTGTTCTGTCTGTCATTCAATGTTATGAGTTTAACAATATATAATTGAAACAAGTCATGCTGGGCTTTTTTGGGGTGTATCGTTTTAGTTGACCTTGAACTATACTGTCATGAAACTGTACCTATTCCTAGTATATGCAAACTTCTAATAAATACTTGATACTATACGATACTTGAATAAAAAAAATTAATGCATATACCGTATTCACTTCCACATGGCCCTCCACCTTTTCATGCAATAACATTTTGTACACAATTTGTTCTTTGCTTTACACAAATCAAACGGCCTGCAGCAAAGCAAAGCGGTGTCTGCCAGCTTTCTGATTCTCAGCCTTTTTAAATTACAGTCAAGGCTTCAGGTTGTTGCCATGACATGCAACGGGGCGAAGCATAGGATGCAGCAGGCCGCCGCCTATAATGGTTGTTTTGGTGTCTCCGCTGTGTCCTGCTTGCTTCAGGCCAAAGCTAAAGCCAAAGCCAGGACGCCTGAGCCGAGGAGAGAGTCCCCCAGGGCGGTTCACCACCACCAGGACTCCTCCTGTCCGGCCCATGGGGAGCCCGTCCTCACGCCCAGGGCCAGGGAAGGCTTACGCGCCGTGGTGCCCAACATCTTCCCACCGGCGACCGTCAACCGAGGGGAGAGCGTGGCCGTGATGGGTCTGGGGGAGCCGGAGAGAACCAGGCCCAGGCCGGCCGCCCCACCACCGCCAGGGCCGCTGACCTCCGCATTCACAGGCAGCGGTGGGACAATGTTTTAAGCTAAAGTAGTCACTTATCAATAGTGCAATGTAGAAATAATCCGTTACAAGTAAAACAAAGTCCAGAATTCAAAACGTACTATAGTATTGTTGGCGTCAAAGTGTATTAAAGTGCCAAAAGTACTAGGCCTACTCATTATGCAGAATGCCCCATTTCAGGTTTTCAAATGTATAGGCTAGTCTAACACATCTTTTGAATAGCCGATCTACAAGATCACAGCACGCACTGTGAGCTTGTATATTGGGTTGAAGTGTACGTTATGTAATAATCGAAATCTAGTACAAAGTAGCCTAACTATAAAGTTCCCAGATAAATGTAGTGGATTAAAAGTACAGCCTATTTGAATCTGAGATGTTAGTAGTGGTGGAGTAGGCTAGAAGTAAAGTAATACCACAAGATACTCAAGACATGTAGAGTAGGCCTACATAAGTAAACGTACTTCCCACCACTGTTCACAGGTCAAGACTTCAGCCGAGTCCCCAAGAAGAGAGGCCGCAAACCCAAGCTCATCCCGGGCGCGGCGGGAGGAGGAGGACGCGCGGAGCTCAGCCCGGTTCCCAGCAAACGGAGCAGGCTGGGGGATGAAGGCTCCTCCTCATCCTCACCTCCACCTCCTCCTCCACACAACGCCTCCAACAACAACAACAACAGGCCTACAGTGTCAAGCAGACACTTAAACCTCCGCGGAGGAGGAGGAGAGGCGGCGTCAACAACAGACAACATCAGCCTCATGCAGCTGACCAGACGCTTCCAGCAGGAGACCACCATTACGCCCAAAAGCTCCGGCGGCGACGCGCGGAGACAACAGCAGCAGGTGGATCACCACCACCCCCACCAACCCCACCACCAACACCACCCCCACCATCACCACCACCACCACCATCATCATCTGCCGCTATTAATCCCGGACGTTGTGGGCATGAGGCAGGCTGTCCACGGAAACCACAACAACAGGACTCACAGCGGCGCGTTCGTTCCCCGACACAACAACATGAAGCTCAAGCGCCTGCTTGCGGAGAGCCATCATTATCGGCCTAAAACGGGACATCCTATTCCTGTGTCCATGGGGATCATGACACAGCAGCAGCAGCGGCAGCAGCAACAGGCCGCGGGAGGAGCCTCTCCGCCCGGCGGCGCTTCTTCTTCTTGTGCCAATACGCGCTCCTCCTCCGCGGAGGCCTCGCCGTGCTGGGCTCCGTGTCTCCTGAACGTGGACAAAGTGACAGTTACGGACGTGACGGCCAACTGTCTGACCGTCACCATCCGAGAGTGTAACACGGACAGCGGCTTCTTCAGAGCCGTGAAGAGATGAGTAGGTATGGACTGCTAACTGTCTAGGCCTTTTCCTGTGCCCTACATACATGCACCACCGCTAAATATAGCTCCGTTTTGTTTATATAGTTGCCTATATATATGTGCTATGTGTTATCTATCCATGTCATATGAACTGTTTTCAACAAAGCTTATATCTGACTAGTAGCACATGCCACGAACCATTACGATTGCTATATTTTTTTCTATGTATATGTCTCTATATAGTGTTAATACCATATCGATCAAATAAAAAAAACAATTAACCCATTTGCTTATGTTGTCTACTATGTGATCTTGTTGCAAACCAGTCACCATAGGCTGATGTATGCGTCTCAATGTGATATTTTACGCTTTGCTAAATGGTTGATTATAACAGGCCTGCATGTAGTCTATATGTGCAAATGCAAATTATTAATAGGCTACGCTTCTAATTTATTATCATAGATTACATTTGGAGGTGCTTCCATAGGCCTATGATATAAGCCTATATTATGTTATAGACACAAAACTCCCCAAACATGTTGGGCAGTGTGCTGTTCATTTGACACTGCAAAGTCCTGTTCATGAGTCTATAGCTGTCAGAATGGAACAGGCCGTCAAGGTTGACTTGACCCCGTTCCGAACAGATCTGCATAATTTGATCTTTACATTTGATTCATTAGATCTTTACAACATGCGTTACTTTTCCATAATGAATTGTTGCCCTGACCCTCTACCCTCTTCAGTGTGTGTCAAATGCAGGCCCACACAGCTGGATGTGGGCCTGAAGTGCAAACTTTTCGTTTCCCACGTATTCTATAAAATACTCTTAATGTCAGAGATTCATTAACAATTTGAAGTAACTATTGTGTCCATTATGATGACTGTTTTACGGGATCCTGTCATTTGAACAAAACCCCTCAAATCTTTTTTATTTTCTTCTTCTTTTTTCTCCCTCTCGATTGAAAAACAAAATAATAAAATAAATAAGCCTACAAATCAAATGCCACATGCGTGCGTTAAATAGGCTATATATATTTAGATGATTGAATGAACAAGTGGGGTGGTGGACTGTCTGTAAAACCGACCCTCAAACTGACACTTGACAGCTAAAGGTCAAACATTTTGACCCGTCACGGAGCCCGGACTGGAACCATTTGAAAAGTTTAAAGCCACGAGGATTTCCCCCCCCCGAAAATAGATTAAATAAAACAAAAAAATGTATAAATAAGTGTAAACTGTTCCTCATTTTGCTGGGGGTATCGGGGGACCCCCTTCTTTAAGGACCCCTCTTGCATGTCGGGATGAGGACGGATGGTGGTCCCCCGAACCTCAAGGATCTCTTTGCTTGTCTTTGAGAACCCGGTGAACCTTGGCTTGCAGGTCTTTTTAACGGAACCTTGAGTTTTCCAGGTGAAACGTGTGTTTGCATTGATCCCTGACACACAATGATTAACCCTTACACCATAAAAACATTAAACCTTCACCGCCAGGCTTAAAGCTTATCAACACAAATAAGCTACACAACACCACGGGCTGTTGTTTTTGTGAGCAAGTGAATGATTATTGCAACAAATGACTATAGTTTCATATAGTTTCACTGAACAAACATAGCGTGTGTCGGTTGGAAACCTCGTATGTCCCAAACCGTTCGTTCGTTTTGTATTTCTAATTTTAAAAATGATTTCTACATAGCACACACTGCCTCGTGTGCTTTTAGATCTGCTATTTTTGTGTGACAGTCTTTTATGATTAAGCAGTGCTTTAATTTATGGAGGAAAAAAATGCAAATTTGAAACTTGGAGATACGAGGATTTTGCCGGACAGTGACGATATACTGTGTATATGTATGCTATTACAATCGTTTTAACCTATACTGCAGGATATGGTTACAGCGCCCAAAATGCCCTGGGTTATAGGGTTATATGTGTTATATTCTATAGCCTATATAAAGAATAGAATAGCCATAGCCTACTTCTGCTGTTCCATTTTAAAGACAATCATTGGGCCAAATATATAATAGGCCTACTGTCCTACACAGCCTATATGAGTTCCAGGACTTCAGGAGGCAGGCCTGTATAAGTCCAAGTACACAACATTATACGACTTCTATAGACTATTGATTGAAGAATCTATAGTTTGCACCACCGAATTTACACGGGAACCACTTTATAAGCAATATAATTATTTGACACCTTAAAAAAATGCTTAAAATACTTGTTATCAGTTTTATTCTTGGCGTAAAGCCAACTGAACTTGTCTCAAACAGGTAAGCTCCGTGATCCCTGCATGCATGATCTACTCATACTCCTACAGAACATGATTCGTTGAAATTGACATTTGGATCCCGATTTGATTTATTTGGCTTTCCTTTCTTCCAAATTATTATAAAAGAAAGTTGCACCCAAAGAAGAACGTGCTGCAGTCATCACTCGGACTCCTCACATATTGAATTATAAATAAATTAAGGCCTTATTATATAGGTCTAATTGATCAGACAACTAGATCAATCAAAAATATCTACACACACTCACCCGTCACAAATGGAAAAAAAAGTTGTTGTCATTTTGTCGGGTAATTAAAAATAAATAACTAATATAGGTCACACGAGGCCGCGTGGTCACTGAAGATATGAACGAGCAAAAGAAACTAAACTAGACAAAGACATTTAGTGTGAATTGCCTCTCTCTCACGCCCCCTTTCATAATTGATTTATCGATTAATATTATTTGTTCAATTATATTTATTTCACTTGTTAGATGTAGGCCTAGGATATACATGTCCATGCATGTCTGTATGGTTATATTTTCAAAGCCTGCTGTTGGAAATTGTTCACGAGGGATTTATGGTCAGCAGTCAATGATTAGATAAGATTATTCAGATTGACAGTCAATCTGAATACATGGCTAAACTCATTTAAAGCCTATATAGCTCTATCGCGTGAGGGGTGTCGTCGCTTTGGCCAAACAACAGATCTGCAAGCCTATAATAACGCATCCTGGCTGTTATAGTTAGCTCTTTTAGATCAGTTATTTTTCTTTCTTTCTTTCTTTTATTTCTTTTTTGGGGGTGAGCGACACCCTCGCACTACGAGGTATAAATGAGGCCGCTGAAAACCTTCACAAAGCCGCTATTCATTCATTCTGCTCACTCGATTCATTCAATGTCCATGAACACAAGGTCTCTCTCTCTCTCTCTCTCTCTCTCTCTCTCTCTCTCTCTCTCTCTCTCTCTCTCTCTCTCTCTCTCTGCATGTGAGATTGACTATTAACTGTTTCTCAGTGTCAAATGGACCCTGGAACGCATAGGCTATCTGCATTGTAACCTTTTGCATGTCATTTTCATGTCCTAAACTGAATATGAATAAATTAATATTCGTCTGCGGACCCCCATCTGAAAATAGCCTGTTCTGCCATGCAGGGACCCCCATAGGTTACATTGATTAAACTTTTATTTTTTTCTGGAACGCCTTCAAGGACCCCTGGGGGTCCCCGGACCCCACTTTGAGAACCAATGTGACTGATCTAGACTATCGCCAAAATAAAAGTCTGGGTTTCCGAGGCTAGATCTAGACTGACTATACTCACATTACATATTTTATTTAAGTAAAAGCATCTATACTGCTATGTAGAAATACTCATGACCGTATTCAAAATGTATATATACATTTTGAATACGGTCATATGCCTATTCTAGGCTAAACTTGAGTAAAAGTACAAAAGTATCTGTGTCAAAATATACTTAAAGTAGGCTACCAAATACCAAAAGTAAAAGTAGACGCAATTGTGCAGAATGCCCCATTTCACAAGTAAAATTTTAGCCTTTAAAAAATATTTTGAAAATAGCCATCTGCAATGCATTGAAGCTACAGGGCCTACAGGGATAGGGCTGGAGTGATTAGTGTGTTTTGTAATATTAATTTTAATCTTTATTTAATGTTTTTTTTGTGACTAGTAAAAAATAAATTGTTGTGGGGTAAAAGCACAACATTTTCCTCTTTGTAGTGGGGTGGCTACAACTAAAAGTATTGAAAATTCTAAATATACGAAGAAAGTAAAAAAAATACCTATAATTTTACTTAAGTATGGCCTAGGCCTACTTGAGTAGTACGCATACTTTATGTCACTGAGTCTGTACGCATGCACTACCAAAATTAAGCTGCTTTCTTTTCTCCCTCATAAGATATAATTTAGCCAGGCCTGGACTGAGGGGGAAGGGGGGGGGGGTACTTGCCCTACAGCTGAGAAAACATCTGGCTAGATTCCCCAATCCCCATATGACTGTGATTTAGTCCAAAACATAAGACTTACTCATCAAAAACCCCAAGCCTTTGATGTGATCTTGCCGAGGGGGGCGGGGCTACGCGGTTCCTTCAAAGCCACGAGAGGACAGGGCTTTACTTTTAGGTTTGAGTCCGTTTTGGTTTACTATGACCTTACGTTTTACCCCGGGTCTCCACAAGATGTCGCCACCAACATTGAACTTGAATTACAGCGTGGCATATTATAAGCAGGGGTCTTCAACGTTTTCAGGCCGGGGACCCCCAAACTGATGGGGAGATGGAGCAGGGACCCCCTACCACCTCGTAGGGTGGGGGGGTCGGGGCTACGACATATTTTTTTATTTTAAACATGTACAAGTTACAGCGAGCAGGGTGGGCCGTACCACTACCATTTCTAAACATACTACTTATTAACTGAGAACCAATGTCAATAATATCAACAATCTGTCAATTGCATAGTAATCATGTATTCAAGCTATTCAAAATGGATAGAATCATGATTTATTTTTTAACATAAATGTAAAAAAAATAAAAAATAAATAAAAAAAAAAACATTTTTTTTTCTTTAAGCAATAATTTCGCGGACCCCCTGCAGTACCTCCGCGGACCCCCTGGGGGTCGCGGACCCCCTGTTGAAGACCCCTATAAGGTTTAAATTAATATGGGAATGAACGGGCACCATTCTTATGTTTTAATTCAGGTTTAACCAACCCATCTAGGGAATTACATGTCGTATTTCTGAACTATTAGACGTGCTCCCCGTCAATTGTGTGAAAATGTTCCCAAATGTTGTTTTAGAACAATGACAACTCTTTTACAAAGCTGTCCTTGGTTACTATTATATTACAAGGAAGGACTGTAATTACGGGTCCACGACAATAGGGGGCACAAACACAGCATAGGCTACTAGGAGCGAGGTAACCTCGCCTACCAGGCTAGGAGCGAGGTAGTCAGCAGGTACTTAACAAGCTCATCTTTGTGAAGATGTTGTATACATAAATGATATTTAGGTGGCCAAATTGACATTTCTGTATAGGTCTACTCTCCCAACTCTGTTGCAGCATTAATTGTGACTTATTGGCTATGTCCTCCTAACTCCTAAAGCCAATCAGAATGCTTGTTACATTCCAAAAATGACTTATAGGCAGAAAGTGCTTTTAAGTCAACTTCTTGACTTAGGCAGAAAGTGTTGTTTTTGTAACAAGATAGGCTGAGGACATTGGCAATGAGGCAGGTGTTTGAGTTAGGCAGATATAGGCTACATAATTGCAGATAAGGAGTCTCCAATGAAAACCTTACAAAAAAGATATAGGCCCAATGCTGTGAGGCTATTCGACAAAATGTATGTCTAATAAATTATAATGAAGCAAAGCAAGCCCAGGGGAAATCTGAAATGAACTGTCGCCTAAATGATAGAGAGAGAGAGCGAGAGAGAGAGAGCGAGAGAGAGAGAGAGAGAGAGAGAGAGAGAGAGAGAGAGGTGGGGGTGATAGAGGGGTGAAGCCGTGAAGGGGACTCATCCTAAAATCCATTCCAGTCACTGTCACACAGAATCGTGCTGCTGCTGTGAGCAACTCTCTGTCTACTGATAGAAGCTATAGGCCTATTGTGTGTCTGACTCTGTCTGTGTGTGCGCTGTGAGGTTAATATGCACGCTGTATATAACCTGTTTCAACTAGTCATGATGTTTTACCACCAAGCGTTGCTTTTATCTTCAACTTCAACCGGTTAGAGAGAAGATGTCGATGAATGTTCTGATTTCACTAGTTTCTCTGCTGCTTCTTCTGCTGTGGTGGCGATGCTGCGCCGCTGATCTGTGCAACTGGAGTGGAAGGTAATGGATTGTTGTTTTAAAAGTACCTAAAATGTTTATTTCTATTTCACAGCTGCAATATGGGGCTATCAAATGCACGATGTTTAGGCATAAAACACCAGCGACCAGCCAATAGCTGCAAAATATCTCCTTAAATGTAGCCAACAATTAGGCTGTGTGCTGTTTTTCATTATAGCTATAGGCTGACTTAACAGAATAGGCTATAAAGATATACCGCCTGAGCTATATGTATAGCCATGCAGTTGGGAAGACGGATGAGTAGTTAGACTGTAATCCTAAAGAAATCCTAAAGTTCATAAGGTAGGCTATTCTAGTGTTTGTTGGATATATAGTGATAGTGGTTCTCAAACTTTCTTCATGTCAAGGACACCTGAAAAGATGAGATGCCAGGGACCCACATACAAAAGCTGTGTTGTTTAAATGTTTCAAAAAATATTCAAAATTTGACACATTTTGTCAAGATTAAAGAAAAGAAATGTCAGATCTACAAGTTCACAACTCATGGTTGTGAGCTTGTAGATCGTCTACAAGCTCAGATGTGTAGCATGTAGGCCTACTGTATAACAGCCTATAGGGGGTTAAGATGGTTAAACTGATAGAAATCCTTAAAAAGCTATTAAGACATTTTGCTGGGAACCCCCTGAAAATCCCTAATCAAATAAATAATACATTTTATATTTAAAAAATATACATTTGAAAAAATAAAATAAAAACACTGAAATGAATAAAATTCAGATCAATGATAATTAAGACCTCCTCCCCAAATGTATACACATGCTAAGAAAAAGATTCAAGTTTAAAAACACACAAAGGTCTAAGATGTAGAGTCGTAGAAGTTAAGAGTTAAGAGTTAAGATCTGTTTATTTGACAGGGACCGTGCTCATTAATGGACATGTCAGTTTTCACTTCAATGTAAATGAGCCAGAGTTAGCCCGCCGCGTGCTAATTTTCATCTGCAGTCCCTGGACCCCCATTGGTGGTGATCAACCCCCCCAATCCAACCCTTGATGCTGAGTGCCAAGCAGGGAGGCATTGGGTCCCATTTTTATAGTCTTTGGTATGACCCGGCCGGGGAATTGAACCCCCGACCTCCCAGTCTCAGGGCGGACACTCTAACCACAAGGCCACTGAGCTGGTTAGTCAGACAGACAGACAGACAGACAGACAGACAGGATCCCCATTGGTGGTGGTGATCAACCCCCCCAATCCAACCCTTGATGCTGAGTGCCAAGCAGGGAGGCATTGGGTCCCATTTTTATAGTCTTTGGTATGACCCGGCCGGGGAATTGAACCCCCGACCTCCCAGTCTCAGGGCGGACACTCTAACCACAAGGCCACTGACAAGTGACCTCTGACTGAGGTTCCCTGGACCCCACTTTACATATAGTCAGGGCATATTATCAGAATAATGTCAAACCTGGGAATACATTCCTTAGTACCAATACATTTCTTCACCAATGTGTTTGTAAAGAGTGTCCAGAAACACATCTCACTAATTCAGTTAGAGGAATCTGTGACAGCTGCTGAACATTGCGGTATTAACTTATATGCAGGAAATATATGATTTCTAGACACCTTTACACACACATTGGTCATTGGTGAAGAAATGTATTTGTAAGTAATTTATTTGAAGTTTTTTTAAAGGTAGGGTAAGTGATTTAATTAAATTAAAATAATAACAAATGGGTCTATGTTCTGATAGTAAGCCTACTATAGTTACTATCAGGGGCGGATCTAGGCATAGGCAAGGGGAGGCAATGCCCTCCTAAATGCCCTCTCTACCCCACCTAACATGATGGCATGCAAAAATCTAAAATTTCAAAAATATTAAACTATTTGAAATGTTATGCTACAACTATATATAGATGGATAGATAAACTGATAAGATATTAGAGAGATAGAAGTGTAAGATCTGTTGTTTGAATTGTGTGTTATAGGTATAAGTGTGCCAAAATGCGTAGTTTTCAATGCATTTCGGGTGTTTTAGGGTGTTTGAACTCCCATTTTTTTCCGCCCACACCGCTTCGCGGCATGGGCTGGAGGTGACCTCCCATATCATTTCTTCCTGCCCCACCTAGTGCTAAAGGCTAGATCCGGCCCTGGTTACTATAGTGTTTGGTCCATATTTGGACTTCAGCTTTATCTCCTGAAGAGAAAACAAGCAGTTTCACTTGCTCCACCAAAACTGTTGGGTGACACATTTTCCTCCAATCAGGATAGAGTGGGGCCTTCCTCCAATCATGGTCGAGTGGGGGCGGGCCTTAAGCTCACCAAGGCCTGCCCCCACTTGATCATGATTGGAGGAAGGCCCCCGGCTGTCACCTACATGAAAACTTAAACTGAAACTTATAGGTGAAATCACTTACCCTACCATTAAATATTCCCTGACTAATAGAGATGTATTTATTTATTTGTGTTGTTTTTTTTTCTGTCTCCTGCATCCATCCATCCATCCATCCATCCATCCAGCGGTCTGTCTCCCTCTCCTGGCGAGGAGGAGGACTCCAGGACGGTGCTGCAGGTGCGCCTGCGCTGCGCAGAGGGCTGGGTGGAGTGGTCCTACCCGGGCACGGGGGTCCACCAGGCCCTCAGGGTGGTCCTGGAGCCCCCCAACCTGTCCTACCCGCACCCCCACGGCGGCACCGCGTGCCTCAAGCCCTTCTTCCACGGAGGGGTCCGGGGGGGCGGAGCTGGGGCCGGGGGCGGGGCCAGCGTGTACATCGAGCGGTCCGGAGAACTGGAGCTGCTGACGACGGACGGTGACGGCGGGGGAGGATTAAGGCCACAGCAGGTGTTCTGTTACCGGGCGGACTACGAGGGTCCACACAGACCTGCCATCTACCTCCAGGTATGGTGGTCGGGACTGTTAACACTTTGAGTGCCAGCCCCCCCTGGCCCCCGTCCCTTACCAGTGCCACCATTAGGTCCCATTCATTCTGCCCCGATTCCAGGGAATATATTGAAAATGATCCGATATTCACATCGGAACAAAAATGGGAGGTTTGGTAAAAGAGGATTTTTTTTTTTACCAAAAAATTTTTGGAGTGATTTCGGTGAGCGGTTTTGGAGATAGGTGCTCGAGAGTGCGCACTGCGCAAACCAGTCAATAACCTCAGAAATCTAGATTCTGAGATATTTGAGTTCAAAGAAAAAAAACTTTAGGAAGCCATAGCGACAAATTGGTAAATGGTAACGGAACACAAGTACCCTTGACAGAAAGAATAGCATGCCTACTTTATTTTCTGCAAAAAAAGTGAAAAAAATATTGTACCATCGTCTAGTTTCAAGGGGGCAAAGTGAAAAAGTATGAAATGACTCAGAAGGTGGAAATTGCCTTACATTTTGATAGAACTATGCACTGTGAATTCACTGTGTTTTTACCTGGTCTAGAAGGTCAGGAAGACAAAAAGTCAGAAAAGCGATGTCAACCTTTTATTTTATGGCAACATCGAACCCTAACCCTGGTGAGTACCTCACACATCCAGCATGAACATATTTATGTTCAACAATATTTACAAATATTTCAACAAAAAAAATCACAAATATGACTTCACAAAAATAAAATATAACTGGATAAAAGTAAAATAAAATAAATGTGCAGCAAGTAAAGAATAAATAAAATAATATAAAAGTCAAAAAAAGGCATTCAACAAGCCAACATTCAGGAGTCAAAGGCACCACAAATCAAGGTCAAAGATGGTACTGTTCACCGTGTGTGTGTGTGTGTGTGTGTGTGTGTGTGTGTGTGTGTGTGTGTGTGTGTGTGTGTGTGTGTGTGTGTGTGTGTGTGCGCGCGTGCGCGTGTGTGTGTGTACCTCAGGTGCCTCAAAATGGCCTGGTACCTGTTCCTTGCCATTGTTCTGGGAAAGTACGGCATGGCAATGTTTTTTTGACCACTGCATGGCAATCTCCGGCTTGTGAACGATAGCTGTGAGGAAGAGAAGTCCCAGAAAGTTCTTCAGCTCCCCTAGAGTGACATTGGTCCAGGCAGCGAACCTACAGTGTGTATGACCTATGCCTGACTCCTCCGCTCTCGCTATCTCCGCCATCATCCTGTCCTCTGCGTTGTCATTGGTCTGGTTGCAGATCGGGCTCCCATCCTTCCTCCATCCAGTCAGACTCCACGGGCCCTGTATATGATAGAAATAAATACAAAATACTAAATGAACGTGCTTCTGTATAATTTGTATGTTCTTTAGCAAAGGCTGTCGCACAAAAGTAGTGAAAACAGCAGATCTACAAGCGAGGCGTTGTGTGCTTGTAGATCGGCTGTTTTCACTAGTCTAAATAATTTCAAATGTATATATGTATATATACGTGGCCACTGAATTCTATAGGCTCTGCTTTGATACAAATTTGATACAGATTTGAGATCGATTTGATAGATTATTATGTCACACACACACACACACACACACACACACACACACACACACACACACACACACACACACACACACTGATTGTATTACTAAACTAGAAATACTGTTCCTTCGAAACAGTGTGGGCTCGATTCCAACCCAACAAATAGGATACTTTAAGGTACTGTAAGGTACAGTACCCTACAGTATTGTACTGTACCTTACTGTACTGTACTGTACTGTACTCTACTGTACTGTACCTTACTGTACTTTACTGTACCTTACTGTACTGTACTCTACCTTACTGTACTATACCATACTGTACTCTACTGTACCGTACTGTACCTTACTGTACTGTACTCTACTGTACCTTACTATACTGTACTTTACTGTACTCTACTGTACTTTACTGTACTCCACTGTACCTTACTGTACTTTATTCTACTTTACTGTACTTTATTGTACTTTACTGTACTCTACTGTACTTTACTGTACTCTACTGTACCTTACTGTATTGTTTTGTACTTTACTGTACCTTACTGTACTTTACTGTACTCTACTGTAACTTACTGTACTTTACTGTACTCTACTGTACTGTACCTTACTGTACTTTACTGTACTCTACTGTACCCTACTGTACTGTACCTTACTGTACTGTACTTTACTGTACTCTACTGTACCTTACTGTAGTGTACCTTACTGTACTATACTATACTGTACTCTACTGTACCGTACTGTACCTTACTGTACTGTACTCTACTGTACCTTACTATACTGTACTTTACTGTACTCTACTGTAATTTACGTTACTCTACTGTACTTTACTGTACTCCACTGTACCTTACTGTACTTTATTGTACTTTACTGTACTTTATTGTACTTTACTGTACCTTACTGTACTTTACTGTACTCTACTGAACCTTACTGTACATATTCTATGTGTTCTAGAGGTGTATATTGAGTGCATATACTGTAGGTTAACAATCCCAGATCACATCTGTCCTCCACTATGTCTATAACCAAGGCGTTCTTCTATGTGGCCACTCCAGACTGAGGAGTGGAGCATGACTTTTATTGTGTTTGTGGATCTGATTTGAAAATGCATCGGTTGTGATATCTCCCTGAAAACCAACAACAACCACTAATACGGCTGATTGTCCCTGCGGGTTCTAGGATATATACTGTAAATCCCATTGCCCGGGATCCTAAAACCTTATTCTTTTTAAGAACAATTTCTAAAACACTACAAAACATGTCTCAAAGACAAATACAAGCAAACGTCTTCACAGTAACACAGTAACAGTTGTTTGTGTGTGTGTGTGTGTGTGTGTGTGTGTGTGTGTGTGTGTGTGTGTGTGTGTGTGTGTGTGTGTGTGTGTGTGTGTGTGTGTGTGTGTGTGTGTGTGTGTGTGTGTGTGTGTGTGTGTGTGCGTGCGTGCGTGCGTGCGTGTGCACATTGTAGATCAACTTCATAGCAGTATTAAGTGGTCCATCTATGTTTTTTATTAATAATAAAATCTGCAAAGTAACAAGTAACTGAGGCTGTCAAATGCTGTATTTATAGTAGAGTATATGTAACAAAAATGGAAAGTAGAGTAAAAGTACCTCAAAATTGTACTGTAGGTACAAGTACTTGTATATACTTGAGTAAATGTACTTAGTTACTTTGCAGCACCACAGAACAGCCAATGACAGACAGGCCTTTAATCACAGCTGTCTCAATCAGTAGAGTGGAGAGGGACATTTATAGATATTTGTAGTTTTAACTCAGAATATATACATCACAAAGCTTAGATATTTGGATCAAATCAGAGAGCAGACCTGTGTGAACGCAATGATATAGATAGCATATCTGAAGTGTGAACACTGCAGCCACAGCGCCTTAACATAAACATGGGTCTATTATCCTTCTCTCCACTCTGTCCCCACTAACTAAACCCATTGGAAATGCATTGGGTGCTTAAAGTTAAACATTTTATTTTTTTATATTTATACTACAAAACATTTCAAAACCAAAAATACAAGCACACGTGTCCTCAGTAAGCTGAACACATAAAATTTTGAATGGTGTTGAAAGGTGTAAGCGTTTAAGAGATGAAGCGCGCCAAAATATTGAGGAGATACTGACTAGTATATAAATAAATAATGAAGATAACATACGTGTGCTCGCCTTCCAGGCGAGCCCACAACTATCTATCTAGGTATACACACACAATAAAAAACTAAACTATAAAGAAATGTATTCTTACTGGAAGAAGTTGGAGGAACTTCATACACCTACTACAAACCATGGATTGACATCTAGACCTACTGCACATACAGTATGAAACAGAGCTGATACCTTTATGTACTATGAGGAAAATAATGCTGATATTTGTACCCTGTATATATATATAAAATGACAATGCGACATAGCTCTGTTTGAACAATGCTGTACCCCCTCCAACTGTATATTTTCAACTGTTTTTTTTATTGTATGTGTGATACTTGCTTTGGCAATGTAAACGTATGTTTTCTCATGCCAATAACGCTCCTTTGAATTGAATTGTATATTACCAAATGCACCCTACGTGGAAAAAAAACAATAGCAGGTCAGGCTTATTGACATCGGTTATTGATTGATTGAAGAATGTATTACAAGCTTGCATTAGAGTAGACCTACAGATTCATGGCTCATTTCCACAGGAACACACTTTATGCATATCATACAGTGGTGTGTTCTAGACTTTTTTTGAGGGCATACGATCAGCTACTATTCGTTTGGCCAGGGCAGACGCTATAGTACATAATCCCTATCAAATACGCTACTTTGAAAGGTTCACGAGGGCAGACGCCGTTCATATTTTATTGTTCCTCCATCACGGAGGTATAGAGGCCGGCGCCTGGCGGCGCCGTGCCTGCGAGGGTGTCCCAAGTCGGGCGAGGTGTGGAGGGTAGTCCCCGGTGAGTCCCCAGAACACAGCACTGATCTCATATAACATTGAAAGACAGACAGACGTATAGAACATATTGAAACGTAAAAAGCATAGCTTTATAATGCTTACCCGGTTCGCTGATCGCAGCACACCTCAGCAGTGCTTCCTTCAGGGCAGGGGGAGACAGAGCACCGCAGCGACCGGGTCGTCCTCCTTGGCTAAGTCCACGCACGGCCTCATTTGGGTGTATTAGCGCCCGCTGCAACTCCGCTCTCCGGGGCCATACCTATCGGTGCAGCCGGTGGGCGCCGTAAGATGATACACTGCTCCAAACAGCCTGCCTCCGGTCCGGATCACCGCCGTAGCTCCTCCGTCCACTGTGGATGGCTGGCGACGTTCCTTGGCTCCCCCGACACAGCAGCAAAAACACAGAATTCTCTTCAAATCGCCGGCATCAGCGTTCAACGGCATCACCGTTCATCCTCACGCGTCGCCTCAGTCAAGTCCCAAACGCAGCCGCGCAGCAACAAACGAAAGTCCAACTGGTGCTTCGGGTTTTGATTATGGTCGGTGGCGGCGCTGGGCAGCTGCGGGCTTGGTGTCCACGGCCACGGGGCATGGTTCGGCTGCCTGCTTGGTCTCCATGTGCGGCCATGACTTGCTCTCTGATCAGCGGAGCAACGGTCCGGTAACTTTTTACAAAATGGAACCCCCCCAACCTACAAAGAAACTAGCCCTTCCCTTCCCCCACTCCTCCTAGGTAAAACCTCTACCTTCCGATCTCTCTCTCTATCTCTATCTCTCTAAATAATACTACATCTAATGATTTTATAACTAATTCTAGCTCATTCTCTCAATATATCTCTCTCTCCCTCTGATTGCTGTGTGTCCGGACGGTAAAAGTCACTGAATTCTTTGAGACCCTTGTTTCTGGGGGGAACCGGCCAATCAGCATGCTTGAATTTGGTCACATAAGCGTGTGATGTCATGCAGGGGCGTCAATTGGGTATGGCAGGGGTATGCAGCTGCCATACCTTGACAGGGGGAAATAATAAAAATGTACTTTTCATCGTGCCTGTTGCTAAGGTATGGCAACATGACTGGTGTCTTGTATGGCAACATGACTGGTGTCTTCACCAGACACCAGTCATGTTGCCATACCTTAGCTTGTTCTGAACTGACGCCACTGAATTGTCATGCATGACGACCGTCCCATCGTCCAAAAGGGCTGTATCTTGGTTACCGCATAGATCCAACACTGTACTACTGTAATATGAAAAAAAAGCATCTGGCGTCATATGACGCCAATATTATTTTCTGGCATCATTGCCAAGTGCGTGTCTGACGTCATATGACGCCCTGGCACTCAAAGTGTTAACCGGTCTTTACTATTAAATTCACACAATTAGTTCATACCAAAAAATTACTTATTATAGTCTCGCGTAGCCAGACAACTACTTCACAATCTCCGAACGCTACAGTATATAGAGTCTGGAACTGCACCTCCTGATATCCGAGTAACGGAAGCTGGCATTTCCGTTCACGGAAATCTATTTTAAAATCTAATTTCTGATTAGCAGCAATATACGTATATGCTTAGATGATTTCTATTTATATTAGGATAAATGTGCACAACTGTACAAACAAAGCGGAAGTGGGGTGGACGCTTCATATCTGCTTTAACGCTTCTCAAGCCAGATACTCATGATCCCAGACTGTATGACAGGAGCATTTGCAAATTGTGGGGTTCAACAGTCTGGTGACGCAAGACTTATTACACACCCCATGAAACCTTGAATTCATGGAGATTTGTTTTAGTTATTGTCACATGACCGGGTCATCGGTACTGACCGGCGGAGTCTCTGGTAGGAGACTCAAATTAGGAGACTGTCATCAAATGATTGACTTCGGAAATGCAACAAAAATCGAATGAATCCAAGGCTTCATTCTAAAATTCAATTTACAAATGCTCTGATGTGATTTTATACATTCATAGTTCTGTGGAATAAATGTACGCAACTCTAATCATGATAATGGTAAAAACGGTCCCACCCCTCCCTCTCCCCCCATGCAGGCCAGCCCCCCGGTGCAGAGTGAGGTGAGCAGGAGGGTGGTGGGCTTCAGGTACGAGCTGCTGGGGAGGAACAGCAGCACCCCTCCTGCTGCCTCCTCACCCCTCCTGGGAGGAGGGGGGCTGCTGGACGGTGAGTGACCACACATTTACACTAGATTTATTTGCACAACTGAGCGGCAAACATGACCCGCTTTAATTACTTCTTCAGTCTATATTAGTAGCTTACTGACTAGTTGTGGACTTTTTTATGTCCAATGTATTTGTATTTAAGTTAACATAAGAACAGGTATGGCTCCCCCATAGTTTGTGTTGAAGAGTCCTTGAGCAAGACTCTGAACCCATAGTTGCTCCCGATGAGCAGGTTGGTGCCTTGCATGGTTTCCTCTGCCATCGGTGTGTGAATGTGTGTGTGTGTGTGTGTGTGCGTGTGTGTGTGAGTGTGTGAGAATGGGTGAATGTAATGCACAATCTATGCCTTTGATAAAGGTGCTATATAAATGCACCATTTACCATTTATACATGCATTACACGGTATACAACTTCTCTCCCAAATATGGCTCTGAGATGAGATGAGATATACTTTATTAATCCCCAAAGGGAAATTACAGCAGCATAGTGTGACCGATAAATAAATAATAAACTACTAGACAACAAGGACACATCAGACACAGATGGACATAATCGCTAAAGACCAGGTTGACACAGGACCACATGCTTGAGGGACAGAGTTCCTATGCATCATGTACATTGTGCTGTCTGATGGCATGTTGGCAAGAAAGAGAGTCTGTGTGGCTGAGGTGCTCACCCGAGAGAACCTCACCGTTTACATGTATCTTTCATCCATCTTTCATATTGTCGATGTCTGATATAATATATAGACGCAAATTAATAAATTTTGAAGAAATTAAACTGAGGATTTTACTGGGTGAAATGACTTGATCGTGTGACTGGGAGTCACAGAATTAATTAACCCATTTAGGCCTAGAATTATTGAATGCTTTAACCAGTGAAAAATAGCAGATATACAAGCTCACAGCGCGGCACAGAGTGCCGCGCTGCGAGCTTGTAGATCTGCTATTTTTGAAAAAAAATGTGTGCAAATCTTTGAATATATGTATTTTCAAAGCGAACATTTGTAACTCAAATTTTGCTTCTGGGTGGTCCCTGGAACTAAATATTTCGAGATGGGGGTCTGTGGCCAAATACATATCATTTTGGGGGTCCTTCACATGAAAAGGTTTGAGAACCACTGACATAGTAGTCTCTCAAGAACAGACTAACTGAGTTCCATTTAAGTGAAAAGGACCTTTTTTTTGACGATGGCTAGCCTGATTGCTGACATAGAAACATAGGTTTTTCAAAAAATCTTAGAAGGATTCAAAAGACACATAGAATCGGGTCAAAATTCTAATTTTCACGATTTAAAAAAAATAGCAGATCTACAAGCTCACAGCGCTGCACTTGCCGCGCTGTGAGGTTGTATATCTGCTATTTTTCAATAGTTAAAGCATAAAATAATGATACACAATATAGTGTACCATTTGGGTTAAAGACAACATCAAGCCAGCTGCTGTAAGTTTTATCTCCGTCCATCCTCTGTCTGTCCGTCCGTCCGTCCATCTGTCCGTCAGTCAGTCTGTCTGTCATCCGCTCTCTAAACACAAAGCAGGGAGCAGAGAGCAGCCCACCGGGCCCCCGAGGGCCACTGGCCCTCACGGGCCTCAATTGAGTTGGCAAATAGTTTGCGGATTCCAGAAATACCTCGTCATTGTGTGCATATGTGTGCGTTTGCCGACGGCTTCTTGTAACTGTGTGTGTGTGCGTGTGCGTGTGCGTGTGCGTGCGTGCGTGCCTGTCTGGGCCCTGCAGTGATGTGGTGGTGGTGAGATGAGATCATTCCTCTGTGCAGCGATGATAACAACCAGCCGGCCGCCTCGTAGCACCGTCTGCTTTGGCTTGTATTGACAGAGCGGTCTGGCTGCCATGGGAGAACACAGAGTCATTGACTTATGCAGAGATTTACACTGGCGCAGGGTCATCCAGTCTAAGCTGGCATAATGAGAGCCAAACACGGGGGGTCAAGGCTACAGCGGAGGGCTGGGCGGTGGTGGGCAGAGGCCTCGCATGCCCGGCATTCCTTCATGTGACCCCGTGGGATTGATGTGTCTTATGGTCCCAGGCAGATGAAAAGGAGCCTGGGTATCTGGTATGTGTGTCCGATTGGCAATGGCAGAGTGTTTCAGAGATGGCTGGGCGTTGTGGTGGTGGATATATTGTGACCGTTCAAACTCCGTCCGTCTCAAAACTGTCAAAATAAGGGGTACGTGTCAGTCAGTCACATGGATTAAAGCAAAAATAAAATCTCATGACTGAAAGGTTTCATCAGGCCGAGTCCTATAATCTGCAATCTGTGAAACGGCGTGAAAGAAGTCCTCCCTCATTCACACTAGCGCTGTGTTTCATGAACAAGCAAAATATGGGACTTTTGGTGCATTTTGATACCAATAAATTTGAACTCTTACTCAAGTACATTTTGAATTCCGGACTTTCAGAACAGGCAGATCTGGCGTCTTTAAGCACATGGAGCCCTAGCGCAGCGTCCCGATATCCTGGGGGCGAACATTAGACAACCAAAAATAATAGCCAAACTACAAGCTCTCTTGGTGTAGAGGGGGGAAAGGGGAAAAAAGGAGCCGGCCAAGTGCAGAACCCAGGGGGATCCCAGTCAGCTAAGTAGACCAGGGTTTAACACGTTGAAATAATGGTCAGCGTTAACGTTCATGAAGTTGTTCCTATAGTCGACTTGCAAATACAAACAGATCGTCTTACTTTCTGTGTTTCTGTGTCTCATAGCTGCATGCCGGCCTTGCACTGACACAGAGCTGCTCCTGGCCATCTGCAACAGTGACTTTGGTGAGTATTCATATTGTACTTGTGCTGTGTGTATAGAGAGAGTATGCACAATTGCACATGCATAAAGTGAATGGCAAATGAGTGGCAAAGTGAGTTTAACATCTTTTTTTTTTTTTTAAACTTAAAATCTTATTTGCAATTTTCACACATGCATACAAGTACAGGGTTCACAATATTCATTTCAAATGTCTCTTTTCAGTCCTTTTCAAAGTTCGGTGATGGTGTCATCCTGATGTGTGTTATACACAGTCCATTTTTCCCACTTCTCCAGGAATAGGTCTTCTTGCAACCTAAGTTTGTGTGTAAATCTCTCCATTACAAATATTTCCTCCACAATGCACAGCCACTGCTCACAACTCGGAGGGTCAGCTTTATACCACAATCTTGTAATTGCTTTTTTGCTGGCTGCCAGTAGCACCTTGATCAGATACATGTCCTCTCCCCGTGTGTTTTCCTGTGTCAGATTCCCTAGATACAGTACCACACTTGTTTTCGGTATTTCGTATTTTAGTGAGTTTAACATCTTTTAACGTCATTTAATGCTATCAGCTAGGACTTTTCTGTTTGGATGTATGGGCTGTGAAGGCCTTAGTAGGCGTTCCCACATAACCTCCGGGTATGATGATGATGTCACGTGCATACCCTCTGTTATCCTTTACCAAAGATCCAATCAAATCAAAGCTTTTAGTTCCATTCAGATCAACATGTCGTTGCTGGCAGAAACCTCTTATTTATGTATGTTTGTAAATTAACGCTCTACTTAATCACACTACATTGTCACACAAAAGCATCAAGTAGCAGATTGTTTTGAGCTTGTAGATCTGCTACTTTTGATGTTTCTTTTTTATTTGAATCCTGAAAAGTAACACCCGACAGAGACGACATCCACTATAAGACACACATTGTTTTTAACCCTTTCAGTGCCACCTTTTCACCACTAGAGGGCGCCCAATGGCCATAGAATCCACCATAGACAAGCGCTGTATATGCACAAGCCGTGCGCAGCCATGACGCGCCTGAACACTTTCCTTTGTGCATGAACAGGGACAGGATGAAGTTAGCTTGAAGTTAGCTATTGGCTACCAAGCATTTTAGAAGCCCTATTTTCGGCGATTTAGCCATGATTAAACCTTGCACACCTCATGGATATGCATGGAACAGAGAAAATGAGCTCTAAAGATCCTGGATTGCATTGGAGTGGATGGTAAATATCGGCGGCGCGACGCTCTCGCGGGCCGTGTAACAATTTTTTACAATTTTTTTTTTTACAATTTATTTTTTATTTTTTAAAAGCCGAACTAGTTCGGGATAGGCACCCAGAACGTTAATAATTTTCGGGATAGGCACAATAAGAGTTAATTGTACCTACAGTCCGTAAAGAAATTGGGATTTGTTCATTTAAGTTTAAACTAAGCACCTTTCATGTCCTACAAACAAGACTTCTTTGGCTTGCTTCACTCAAATCTAGTGCTTTAATTTCATCGGGGATGCAGCATACCGATATAAAACTGATTGCAGCTTCAAATAAAAGGGTTTGGGAGGCACAGTCAAATGCCTCTGTAAAAAAAGGAAAGAAAATGGTTGCATCAGTCGTGTGGAGCAGCTCAAAGGGAGAGGGACCCCGACAGATGTGGGGTTGCATAGGCTGCACAGTGGGTGTGTGTGTGTGTGTGTGTGTGTGTGTGTGTGTGTGTGTGTGTGTGTGTGTATGTGTGTGTGTGTGTGTGTGTGGGTGTGGTGTGGTGTGGTGTGGTGTGGTGTGTGTGTGTGTGTGTGTGTGTGTGCAGCAGAGCAGAAGCAACATGCCTATTGAGACCCATCTCCTTTTAGCTCTCCACCAAACAGATCACTACCTACTGACAGACTGGCAGTCCAATGAAAACATGCTGAATGCACCTGAGGGCAGACGACCGCTGCAGTGCTAAAAATAGCCCATAGCTTGACCAAGCTTGCTTGGACGGTTTCCGACGCTGCCCTACAGCTTGTGACCCGATGCCACAGTGTACCCAACGGCAGATTATCGGTGTGTGTGTGTGTGCGTGCGTATGTGTGTGCGTGCATGCGGGTGCGCACTGCGCAGACAGGCAGACAGACAGACAGCATGTCTATAGTGTCAGCCGAGCATAAACCTGATTTCCGGGGGGAAGTGGATGTTTTGGATGCTTGTGAATGGCTGTACAGGGAAGGTGGAAGTTAATTTAGCGAGCAGGGAAACAAGAGCGTTGGGGAAGAGGTTGAATGTTTTGAAGGAGGTTAAATTTGGAGTCGACAGACACAAGAAAACTAATTGTATGGATTCTGCATTCCACCTTTTTTACATGAAGTTAGTTCTGTATACGGACTCTCTCGCCCCCTTCCTTTCTATCTCCATATAAATCAGTCAATTAGATAAATCCACATTTGGGTATGTAATGGAACTTAACCCATTCAGAACGGGTACACAGTATTGTATATCATTATTTTATGCTTTAACTATTGAAAAAATATACAAGCTCACAGCGTGGCACCAGCTTGTAGATCTGCTATTTTGACCTGATTCTATAAGTGTCTTTTGAATCCTTCTAAGGTTTTTTGGAAAAAAACTATGTTTCTGTCAGCAATCTGGCCAGCCATCGTCAAAGAAAAGGTCCTTTTCACTTAACTGGAGCTCAGTTAGTCTGTTCTTGAGAGACTACTATGTCAGTGGTTCTCAAACCTTTTCATGTGAAGGACCCCCAAAATGATATTTATTTGGCCACGGACCCCCGTCTCAAAACATTTAGTTCCAGGGACCACCCAGAAGCAAAACTTGAGTTACAAACGTTCGCTTTGAAAATACACATACCGTAAATCACCAATTAGTAGCCCGGGCGTTTATTTCGCAAAATGGGGTCGGACCCCGGGCGCTTAAAAGGGACCAGGCGGCTATTGGTAACAGGCTTTTATTTATTTTGGCACTGGCCAGCACTGGGCCATTATTTGGTACATTTTTCTTTCTCAAACTATATAATAGTATTAATAATCAAAATGTTATAATAAATGTTATAATTATGATTATTTGTATTATTTTAATTGTTACCAACACCCAGAAAATAGCACATTTCGATCTATTAGACCAAACCTCATTTAAAAAATATCAAGAGTGTATGAAAGCCTTTTTAAAAAATATATATAGGTCTACTATACTATGGGAAACTTTCTCCAAAAGAATCAATTACCGCATGCCAGCAAAGACGGATCTAGAAGTCAACGAGTCAACGACCCAATTAGCGCAGAAGTCCTGCAGCTGCGGTGCTCTGACTGGACTCGCTGACATGACCACTGAACAGCTCCACTATCCTGACATTAAACCATTTTGGTATTGCATTATGATTAAGCCTTCTGCATTCCCCTTGAACCTCAAAATAATGGATTACTTCTTCAAAATGTGGACTGGATAACAAGAGGCAGCAACAGGTAATGACTTATTCTGATCCAGCTGTTCTTTATTGGCCAGTCTTTCTCCATCACAACGTTTTGCCATTAAAGTAGGCCAACTCACGCAAACTTTGAATTGTAGCAACGTTTTAGACAGTAATGAATGGTGGTCAGTGCGCAGAGAGCAGCAGACTCCTTTTTTCCTCTCTCTTTTTTTGGTGTCCTTTGGCAATCTGTTCCCCGACGCGTCCTGCGCGTAATGGTAGCGCAGCACTGGGCTGGGCTGGGCACCATATACATTTGGCTTAGAAGTGTCTGTCCACAGGGCTGTGAGCTTGTAGATTTGCTGTTTTCAGCGCACTACCGTCATGCAACATATGACCCGTAGCGACGCACAGCGAGTGTGGTGCGTTGCAACGTGCTGTCACAGCACTGCTGTGAGCTTGTAGATTTGCTGTTTTCAGCGCACCATTGCCATGCAACATAAATGACCAGTTAAGTTGAATAAATAGCAAATAATACCAAACAACCAAACAAATAATAGCCCGGGCTCTTACATAAAACATAATAAGGATAATATTAATTGCAAATAACGGCCCAGGCGCTTATACGAACCGTGCGCTTATTTGAAACAGGCGTTTATTGCGCAAAATGGGGTCAGACCCCGGGCGGATATATGGGACCCGGCGGCAGTTTGCCACCGGGCGATTAATTGGGGATTTACGGTATTCATATTTTATATTCATATTTTTCTGGCACTCGGTGCCGCGCTGTGAGCTTGTATATCTGCTATTTTTCACTGGTTAAAGCATTCAATAATTCTAAGATTAAATGGGTTTTAACGCATTCCCTGCTAGGCCCGATAGTCCAGAGAATATTTCAATGTCTCTACCTGCCAGGCCCGATAGTCCCGAGAATTTTCAAAAAATGTAGTAGGCATGATAGCAATCGCAAAATTGCATGTTTAACCCCCATAGCAACCCCATCTTTCAAACATGGCAGCCATCTTTGTTTACATTTTAGGAAAACATAATGGCTGCTATCTCATGATGAATGCCTGAACGGATTTCCATTCAGATTTTTTCGTTTGAAAGCTGTGAGCAATGTGGACACACGTGGTGCATGATCTAGGCATGGGTGTGCATGATCCGTGCACTATGAATTACATGGAAGTCTATGGAGACATGGCATATGGGAGTACAAAGGTATTCTTAAAAGACGGGGAATGTGTTAAGATATATGTTGTGCTCCTGTGCTCTCTGCAGTGGTCCGTGGCTACATCAAGAGCATCTCCCATGACCGCCGGCAGCAGATGTCGTTGGTGGAGGTGTCGGGCGGCAGGGTGTACCGGCAGCGCAGCGGCGCCTTCGAGCGAGAAGAAGGAGGAGGAGAAGAAGAAGAAGTGCCTTTCGCCGCGGGGAGGAGGGCGTCCCGACCAGAACCCGGGCCCGGACCCGCGGCGTCTTCCTCCTGGCACGGACGCGTCCGCACACCCCTGCAGTGTGGCGTCAGGCCCGGCGGCGGGCACTTCCTCTTCACAGGGTCAGAACACTTCGGGGAGGCCTGGCTGGGCTGCGCCCCGCGATACAAACACTTCCTGTCTCTGTACCGGACCGCCCGGGCGGCGGGTCGGACCTCCTGCGACTTCCCTTTGGACTGAGGAGGAAACCCCTCTGTCTCTCACTCTCTCTCGTCCTGCTATGTATAGCCCAAAGATTTAAAAGAAGAAAGACCCGCCATCTGCGGTTGACTTCCTGTATCTGCACGGAGCAGGTGATGCCTTATTAGGAGACCGTGAAGCAGGTTGGAGTCTTATTATTTCCAATGGAAGAGTGAACGTGATCTGCCTTGTCTGCTTATTATAAGCATCTATAGGTTTGTTTCCTGTTAAGTCACGTGTACATATTGGTCTGTTGGGCATGTTTTCAAAATGTAGTTGCTTTTTTGGACTTGCTTCCTAATGTTGGTAATTATTGTTAATTTCTATTAGTAGTTTTTGCCAGATTTGTGTTATAGATATCGGCCTATTTTCAAATATAGACGATGTAATAGGTGTGCTGGTCGTGTGCTGGCTTCCTTTTGGGGATTGTTTTCATAGACAGTCTGGTTGCTTATTTCTCTCGCTAAATCTGGCTTGGATGTGTAATCAAAGTTACATATCGTCCCTGTCACACAATGCCTCGCAGCGCAAGGTGTTGTGCTTGTGCTTGCTATTTTCACCATTTTAAATCATTTTTTAAATGATAAATACAAAACAAACGGTTTTGGACAAGGTTTCCACCCGTCAATGACGATATCCAAGTGCTCCACAGCACTGCAGGGACCTTGTTCAAGTTGCTCTGGAGAGCACAGAGCACAGAGCATCGCCAGCAGCGACTCAAACTGTGGGAACGCTGGTGAAAAAGCCATTACAAGGACCGGGGACATAACATGCACTGAGAGCCCGGGGGCCTCCCTCCATGCATCTCTGCCCCGCAGTGGGGAGAGGCTGTTTAGAGAGCGGGGGCCTCCCTCCATGCAGCACGGCCCCGCAGTGGGGAGAGGCTGTTTAGAGAGGGCAGAGGGCCTTTGTTTCTTCTCCCCCCGTCCGTCGCCACCTCTCCAGCATCCTCAGAGAGACTAACAATAAGGGGCCGGGTCGCTGTGCAGTCGTCTTGGTGCCTCTTCTTCTCCTTTCCACACAAAATGCTGCTGCTCTCTGCTTGGTTCTGACCTGCCACGGGAGGGAGGGAACCAAGTGGCAAGATTTAGCACTAGCCTCGACGACCTTGTAGGCTTATGCAAAAGCTAAGATGTAATTAGATAGCATGTTATGTAGACTGATGCCAGGTCATTGTTGACTTGGCATCTTATCCACCTGTTTCCGCAAGACTTTACTGTAGCATTATCTGCGGGACACTTCCGGTTAACAGCAGACATGCAAGCTCACGTCGCGTCGCAGATGCAACCGTTGTGAGCTTGTAGATCACACTCGGCTGCGACGCCGGAAATGCTGCTCGCCTTCTGCGCAATGCACGATGGGATGTTGGAAAGTTGTTTATATACATTATCAAGGGTTTTCAAACGCTGAATTACACTGTTAATTATTTGAATCTTGCATCATATTACGCAACGTAAATATGCACATCATTGTACCTGAGACACGGTAGGCTATGTCACAGAGAAATATCAGTTTCCATCAGAACAGACTGAAAATAACTTTATACTTTTAGACATTTAACCACTTGAACCCCAGCATCCCTATTCTTGGGGGAAGGTTTTGTGACACATTGAGAGCTTGTAGATCTGCTATTTTTTTTGTGAAGAGAGTTGGCAGTAGATGGAAAAAGAAACTGTTTACAAGGCATAGTGAAGTGATATTGATGTGGTGATATTGATGAATGCCAAATATTATCAGATTATTCTGCTGCACCCCTGGACTGGCACCACGGCACCCACTCTGGGATACCCTGATGTAGACTGATGCCAGCTCATTGTTGACTTGGCATCCATAATGTGTACAGTTTCAATGTACAGATTATTGATGTTTTTTTTGTGTGGTTAATTATTCTCGTTAGTTAGACTGATGATGTACCTATGATCCTAGATTACTATTGCCATGCATTTGATGTGTTACCGTTTATGCCTGCATTGTGAATTGTAAAAGAAATACCAGTAATCACAATATAACTTAAACCCAAGAGAGGTTTTTTTCTTTTATTGTCAGGTTTATATTGTGACGATGATGCTTTTCACGTTTAAAAGCGTTTCAGAGAGTCATAGTTATGTTTTCTTATCAAAGAAGACATTGACTTAATTGTATTTATCCGGTTGATTATTAGCTATAAAATGCCTATAGATTAGGTTAAATATCACATTTGCTGTGTTGGGAAAACTTCAGATTCAATAGTGATAGCATTTTTTTCTTGTGGTATTTATTATCGTTTAGTATTTGTGTTTAGCTTTAAACTAATAACAATAGTTTAATAGTGAGCATATGTTAAAACTGACTCAACTCTTAACTCTTAAGTCTTTTTAGCCCCCACAACCCCCACACCCCCACCATTGTGTCATTTTTCTTTTCCATAATCAGCTCATAGAAGCATACATGTTGCTCATTCTGTTGCCATTCAACACACGGATCATATTTAGGTCTGAGAAGAAAGATTGAAGTCAAGGAGATGGATCACCCATCTGCTGGTGAAAGCGCTGGCGCGGTGGGAGGGTGGCCATTAACCGCCTCCCCCTCTCCTTTAGCTCCTCCCAGGGGCGTGGCTGCTCCTCCCCGTTGTATTGTGGCCAGCGAGGGAAAGGGCAAGACACGGCAAAAAGACAGTTCTAGAGAATCTACTGAGAACCAGTGCATAAAGGCGGTTGTTTTCTCTTTATCGGATAATAAATTGAACACAACTTCTGTGTCCGCTAAAGGACGCAGATATGTCACAATTTAATCTCCTTTTCCCAGGCTGGCCAGAACAGGAACTTGGGCATGAAAGGATCTGTGGCTTGATTAGATTTCATGTTGCAGCCCAGTGGGTTTCAAGAAGGGGTCCGTGGCCCCTATAGAGGCACCAGGGAGGGCATCTGGAAAGGACAGGAAAATAAGAAGGGAACTTCACCTTGCATCCCTATTTTGGGCAGAATATTATTGTCAAAACCATGCAAAATTAACCAATTTCTTTCAAAAACATTTTCCCATTTTCTATATAGTTTTTAGAATAGCCGATCCAAAGCTCGCAACAAACACATTGCATCATTTGTGACGCATTGTGAGCTTGTAGATTTCTTTTCTATTTTGCAATAGGGGAAACGCAAAGTTCTGTTGTTGCCTAGTTGTTGTTTTAGAGGTATAACCTGCACAAAGGACATTTTGACACCAGGGCATTGTAGAACCACAATTACAGACGTAGAGTGATTCAGCTGATTGATAGTCAACAGAGTAAACATTTAGTCAATGACATAAAATCAGGTTGGAATTATTCATCATTTTAACACAGATTGTTTTGGAGCTGAATCAAGGAGATCCTTGCATTTTTTTTAAAATTTGAGAACCAGTACCAGTGGACTCCTAATGTGCCATAGTGTCAGTAAATCAGTGTCTTACATATTCTGAAGGAAACCTGGTGACTGACTAACATTCAGTCGATGGGTCTTATGATCAAAACAAGATCTTATGTGTAAAACAGAAAATCTAAAATTAGCCACGGATGAGGCAACGTTTTTTTGCCACGGACAAAAAGGTTTTCTAAGTGGGGTCCACCACAGGGGCAATTGTAGAGGAAAAAAGAAAACATTAAATACGATGAAGCTGGTTGCACACTGCACTGCGTTTTTTCGTTGCGTTTTGGAAATCCGAAATCCTCGAAAAAGCATGTTTCAGGACAAGGAGAGAGAGAGAAGAGAGAGAGAGAGCAAGGGACTCAGTGCCAGTGGTGACAGTTGCGAAAATCGAAAAAAAAATCAACCCTGGTCCGGAAATAAATACGAAACGGGCGGCAGTGTGCAAACGTCATTGTCATAACGTGAGGTTGATTTTTGTATTTACCCGCTTCGAAATTCACTCCGATATTCGGCCCGAAAAACGCAGCAGTGTGCAACGACCTTTAGTGCTAGTTTATCCGGCATCCCAATTTTGGCACGTCACTATTGTCAAAATGTATATATGCATATAATAAATGTAAAATGAAAAACTACAAGCTCACAATGCATGGCAGGCAGCGCATCACGTTATGAGCTTGTAGATGAGCTTATATTGGCTGTTTCTTAAGCCATTTGGCAGTGCAGGGGCCACCACAGCCAGAGCCATGGTCTTAACAGCGTCTTATGTTAATAGCATAGCTGCTCTGCCATAAAATGACACACATTAATGTGCCTTAGATTGCCAAAGCAAGGAGTAGAGGGACTCCAGCCTTTTCTTGTGAGCTCCGTGGCCCCTAGCAGTGTTGAATAGACAGATGTGGGGCCCTTGGGAGGCCTGGGTTCCCTCCCCCCATCGGCCCCTCTCCCAGAAGAAGAGGGGGAACAATTAATTGACTTTTAAAGCAACTGCTTTTCTTTTTAGGGGGAACCCCCCTCCCCACACACACACACACACACACACACCCCCACACTTCTCTCCGGCTGAGCGGGGATCCACAAATTGGTGTGTTGAACTTTTTATTGGGACTAAATGGCTGCCAATGAAAGTGTAAATGAGCCGGCGGTGAAAGGCCTCCTTCACAATGACCCCCACGGTGAGCAGGCCTCCGGCAGACTGAATGAACCCGGGGCCGTCAGGCCTCATGAAGACACCCTGGAACAGGGGCGTCACAAGGGGGAGGAAAGTGAGTTACTAGGGCCCACGGTGGAGGGGCCCTAGCAACTATCGAAAAATAGCAGGTATACAAGCTCACAGTGCGGCACCGAGTGCCGCACTGCGAGCTTGTAGATCTGCTATTTTTGAAAAGTTGTGAAAATGTGTGCAAATCTTTGAATACATATATTCTTAAAGCGAAGATTTGTAACTCAAATTTTGCTTCTGGGGGGTCCCTGGAACTAAATATTTTTAGATGGGGGTCCGTGGCCAAATACATATCATCTTGGGGGTCCTTAACATGAAAACGTTTGAGCACCACTATAAGGAAACATAGGTTTCTTGCACACATTTTCACAATTTTTCAAAAATAGCAAGATCTACAAGATCTGCTATTTTTCAATAGTTAACATTCATGGGGGGCCCGCAGTGAATCCTTGTACCCAGGGCCCAGAATTTGGTGTGACGCCCCTGCCCTGGAACAATGTTCCACCATGTCCTACACTCCCTCCCCCCTCATCTCTCTCATTGTTCATGTTTTATATATCGTTGTTGTTGGGTGGAAACCTTGTATGTCCAAAACCGTTAGCTTTGTATTTATCATTTAAAAAAAAAGATTTAAAATAGTGAAAATAGCTGATCTACAAGCAAACAACGCCTCGCACCACGAGGCGTTGTGTGCTTGTAGATCTATATCTATAGCCAACTAGTTTTGTGCGACAGTCTTGTTTTCTTGGTCACAATGGATAAATAAAGAGTTGGCAGAATTAGATAAACAAAAGACATTTGTTTCCATGCTTCTTGAATCATCTCTTTCTGCATCAGAACTATCAGAAGCTTCGAAGAAAGATGCTCACTTCAGAGATTGCATGAGGCGACATCTGCAAAAGCAGCATCACAGGACTGGAGAAGAAATCTATGTACGGACCACCATTCTGTTCCCCAAATAAAATGTGAGTATTGGTGTATACTTGAGTACACTCAAGAGAGTGGAAAGAGTGCCTTTCCAGTTTCCATTGCATGGCACTGCAGCTGTGAAAGGTAGATTTTCGGTTGCCCAATGATCCATGGGTCGGAGGTTCAAATCCCGGCTACTCCTGTCTACATGTCGAAGTGTCCATTGGGCAAGACACTGAACCCTGAGTTGCTCCCGGTGAGCTGGTTGGTGCCTTGCATGGTTTCCACTGCCACCGGTTTATGAATGTATGTGTGAATGGGTGAATGTAATGCACATTGTAAAGCGCTTTGGATAAAAGCACTATATAAATGCACCATTTACCAATTATTGCAAATCAAAAAAGAGAAAGTAATGGTCTGGTTGGGGAGATTGTGTAGAAAATAGTTCGCAACTGCCCAGTAAACCTTCCCTTGCAAAAAAGCCCAGAGCACGACGTCTCAACTCCTCCTCAAACCCTGTGGGGTATTATCATCATCAGGGGGCCACCGTGTCAAATGTTCCAGCAGCATATATGTGTGTGTGCTGTGGGCTGTGAGCGTGTAGCTTATCTATTCTGCATCTAGCATGAGGCAAGACCCAAATTCACAGTGAACATTTTTAACTCAAATATTTTCTGCTTCTGGGGTCCCCGGAACAAATTATTTTGAGATGGGGGACGGGGGTCTGCAGTCAAATACATATCATTTTGGGGGTCCTTGACATGACAAGGTGCCGCTGATATAGGCTGATTCTATATGTCTCTACAGTTTAAAAAAAAAATATTCAATTCAATTCAAAGGAGCTTTATTGGCATGAGAAAACATACATTTACATTGCCAAAGCAAGTATCACAAATACAATAAAAACAGTTGAAAATGGGGAACATATATACATTAGGAGGGGGTACAGCATTGTGTAAACAGAGTTATGTCGCATTGTGACATTTTATATATATACAGCGTACAAATAGCAGCATTATTCTTTCTATATTCTTATTCTTATTATATCAGTGCTTCTCAAACTTTATCATGTCAAGGATCCCCAAAATGACATGTATTTGGCCACGGACCCCCATCTCAAAATATCTTGTTCCGGGGACCCCCAGAAGCAAAGATTTAAGTTAAAAATGTTCATTCTGAATTTGGGTCTTCTTTCTTGCCTCATGCTAGATGCAGAATAGATACTGGCGGGCTGTGATAGTGTGAGGCCAGACAACCCTCCTCTCTGCATGCATGGGAACTCCAGCAGGCTCTCATGTGGAAACGGTCCAGGAGGCAGGCCAGGCCATGCCATGCAGCGCCCGCCCCGGGAGCAGCCCCTCGCATGGCGCGCCGGCCCGGGGCCCGCATGGGGCCCGGGGCCCACATGGGGCCTGGGGCCTACGCGGGCCCCGCAGGGAGCTGGCCCTGGCTGCGGGGAGTAATTGGTTTATCCCAGGGTTTGGGCTGCGTTCCCATGTGGGCCGACCGCTGTGTGGAGGCCTGGGGGCACAATATGGACCCAGCATGATCCCCACCACCACGGCTGGGTCCCATGGCTTCCATAGAGGGACTGCATGGGCTGGGGGTCCCCAGAGCACACAGCATGGGCCAGGGGTCCCCGGAGCACAAAGCCAAAATGGATCATGCTGCCTCTCTCTCTCACTCTCTGATGGCCCAGCAGAAAGGAGGGAAACCTTTTCAACACCCATGCAGTGCTATGGGGCGTTGAAAAGGTTTGGGCCATTTTTGTCTCCTTTTCTTTTTTTCTTTTCTGAAAATCTGTTCTGATAATTGAATTATGGCTAAATGTGATTTTGTGTTTTTTATGTCATTGTGTGGATTCATAGAGTAATGAGATTATCAGTTCTATAGGCGATGGGCACTGCATGGGATGCACCTGGTTCTGTTTTTATAACAAAACACACAAAGATCTCATTTAATTATGATAAATGATCATGGGGGGGAAAGAGCGTTGAGCAATAGATAAGTTTGCAACATAAATTTGTAACAATAAATAGAGTTGAAAAATGATTATGATTTGCCATCTTCTGCCAATTAGTTGGCAC
This sequence comes from Nannobrachium achirus, assembly GCF_963921795.1. NCBI lineage: Eukaryota > Metazoa > Chordata > Actinopteri > Myctophiformes > Myctophidae > Nannobrachium > Nannobrachium achirus. The sequence goes on along the minus strand of NC_137813.1, from coordinate 8,992,514 downwards.
GGGTGCAAGCTTGCCACCATTGGTGTGTGAATGTGGGAAATGAGGACGCTGGCGTTGAATGTTCGCCGCTTCACTTCCCAATGTATGAATGGACCGTTGTAAAGCGCTTTGAGTTCGCAACTTGCTTAGAAAAGCGCTATAAAATGCAATCCATCCATCTTCTGATATATGCAGCTCGACAATTCAATTTGGAGAATCACGATGTGTCCCTTATCTGCCATTCATACTTATCTTTGTGTTAACAAAGCAAGAGAGTGATTCAGTTCAGTTCAGTTTTAGTTTATTTCCTGCACTTTTGGACCACCAAGTACATACTGTAGACCTGTACAATGTGCATCAGTGCAATCTGAGCAAGGCACAATAAAAAAAGAAAAGAACATAAAAAGGCCAATTAAGGCAAGTTGTCAAGATAGGCCTATGATGTCCAAGATGCTGGAAGAGGGCACAGGGAGAAGAACAAGGGAGCGCTTCGCTGTTTCTACACGTCATCTTTTCGACACGCCACTCTGAGTTACAACAGGGGGTCCTCCAAATCTTTGTGTGATAGAAACCTTTTTCTCGTTCTTTTATATTAACCACTTGAATCCTAGCGTCCATATTCTGAGAATTAGCCAAAAATAGCAGATCTCCAAGCTCACAAGTCTGTCTGTAACCCAATGAGTCATAGGCTACTTGAAATGTGAGAATTGGAGGTGTAGTTGCATGTTGTTCCCACCAGAGGGCATTACAATACATTTACCCCCAAATGCATTAGGAGGATGGATAGATAGATAGATAGATAGATAGATAGATAGATAGATAGATAGATACCTTTATTATCCCAAGGGGGAAATTCAGTTGTTCAGTTGTAGCATAGCAGTATACAGTTATTTACAAAGTTACAGAGAAGTAAGAAAAAAGATAGATAAGAGGGAAAGAAAAGCAGTACAGTACCAATAAAGAGAAGGACGGTGCATCAATAGAGGGGGTGAATACTATATAAGTATATGAACATAAAGTGTCTTACAAAAAGAGACCGTAACAGTCAATGCTAGTTAGTGCAACAAGTATCTCACTGACATTGTTAAACAAAGAAGAATACTGCTACCAACACAACCTAATAGTGCAAAGTCAAAAATCAATGCGAAAAAACAAAACAAAAAAATCAGCTCAGAGAAGATGCATTTATGTATGCATGTATCTCATATAACATTGAATAGAACACACATGTTCTATTCAATGTTATATGAGATACATACATTTCTGTGTTCTATTCAATGTTATATGAGATACATAAATTACTGTGTTCTATTCAATGTTATATGAGATACATAAATTACTGTGTTCTATTCAATGTCATATGAGATACATAAAGCACTGTGTTCTATTCAATGTTATATGAGATACATATCATTTTGGGGGGTCCTTCACACGAAAAGGTTTGAGAAGGATTTGAAATATTCAAATTAATATTCAAAATTGTCAAGATTTTTCAAAAATGACAGATCTTCATGGTTGCAGCGGTATATCTGCTATTTTTCAATAGTTAGAGCACAAAACATAAATATGTACATGCAGTGAATGTTTTTATTCATGGCATTTCTTACATTTGTTTGTTTGTTTGTTAAAAAAATGTATAAACAAAACAAACAACAAAACAGATACAGAAAAAATATCTTTTGAAATGTACACATGTATTTTAATGTTGGAAAATAAAATGGGATTTTCACTCGAGTCGTGAGAATTGGTCCGTGACATGGGTCCAGACCCACAGTTTGGGAAACGGTGCTCTAAATATATCACATGAACAGAACGTGCGTGCGTGTGCCTTTAATCTAATGGAATCGATCGACGTGCATGTACATTAACACGTGACGTCATAGACGCGTGCCCGTGACGCGCACGCGCTTTGTGTGACACGTGAGCGCGTTGCCATTAGTCAATGTAAAATCACACGACGCAACCACAAGTTCAGTCACGCTCGGGGGTATGAGGTACGCGTAGCCTACGCGTACCTACGCGGCGTAGGTGAGAATTTTGGCACTCATGGAACGTTTGATTTATGGCTCCCTGCGTAGCACAGCTCACATGAGCATGTCACGTATATTTCCCATTGATTTACCATTGTAAATCACGTGACGCGTCACGTGACGCGACCAGATCAGATGCGACCAGATCAGATGCTCCAACAATGCCAGCTCTCCAATGAAATCTACGTGTGAACCTGTAAAAGGACACGCTTTTGCATTAAAGTTAAACGTAGCAACACGAAAACGTTTACCTTTAAACGTTCACGCGTAGTTTCATTGGAGAACAGACATCGTTGGAGCATCTGCACCTTTTTTGTGGGTTTTTTTGTACTCAGCAACGCACGCACGCACGTGTGGTTCTGTGAAGCACTCAACGCACACACAATGCAATTTCGCATTTCACCAGCAGATGGCAGAAAAGGTTTATATTCAGGGGTTCAAATAGCTTTTCCTCCGGTATTCCTACATTGTATACTGTTTGTTTAGACTTACTGTTTTCTTTTTTGTTTTTCTTTACATATCTACTGCATAGTACTGTGTTCTATTTGTCTGTCATTCACTGTTATATGAGATACTTTAATGGTTTCCAGTGGAAATAAGCTTAGTCTTTTCATGGATCTTTTAGTAGACCTTGTATCAGTGAACTGTACCTTTTCCTATGCAAACTTCTAATAAAGTCTTCAACCATTCAAATAGTCATAACTTTCACTCCCAGCACCTTATATTTATAGCATAATTTAGTGATTGAAAACGTCTGTTTTCTTTTTTGTTTTTCTTTACATATCTACTGCATAGTACTGTGTTCTATTTGTCTGTCATTCACTGTTATATGAGATACTTTAATGGTTTCCAGTGGAAATAAGCTTAGTCTTTTCATGGATCTCCTTTTAGTAGACCTTGTACCAGTGAACTGTACCGTCATGAAACTGTACCTTTTCCTATGCAAACTTCTAATAAAGTCTTCAATCAATCAATCAATCAATCAATCAATCAATCAATCAATCAATTTGTACTGTCATGAAACTGTACTTTTTTCTATGGCAAACTTCTAATTATTCAATCAATCAATGAATGGAGTTTGTAATATCATTTGTCTCTGAAGACAAATTAACGTTTAGTGTTCTTAACGCCACATCATAAATGCATCTTTTGCTGAGAATATTTGCTTTCCTTGTGAGCATAAGCAATGGCAGACTTTAGATAAACGAAAAATTGTTGGGACACTCGGGACTCGAACTCAAGACCTTCTAATAATGAGCGCACGGACGTAACCACTACGCCACGGAACATGTTGCTAATCTTCTGGTGGGAACTTCTATTTATTGAATACAGAAAAAAGGTTTGACAAAAAAAAAAAAAATACAGTTTCGCTTCTCACCAAAACAAACACGGTTTTGTTGAGTTGAAAGCCTACTTTCCTTAGTGGCAACACTATGATCCCCCACCTCACGTCTAAAATACACTTTATGGACAGAAAAGATGATATTTCACCATCCATTTGCCGGCCATTTTAGCTACTCCACAGCGCCCTCTACAGGTCTTGTCAATAGAAATGTCCATTGAGCATATTTTTTTGCCTTCTGGTGAAATATTTTCTTTTCTGTCCATAAAGTGTATTTTAGACGTGAGGTGGGGGGATCAGAGTGTTGCCACTAAGGACAGTGGGCTTTCACCTCCATAAAACCATCTTTGTTTTGCTGAGTTGAGAAATTGTATTTGTTATTTTCACTACAGACCAGAGGGTGAGCAGCATTTCTGGGGTGCAGTGGACGTAGAGAAACATAGCGATAGCGTTAAGGAGAACTCCTTCTATCCATAATGGACCAGAGCAAAGTCTCGGCCAGGGATTTATTTGCAATCGATTCTGACGTTTGTTTGTAGTTTTTAACCATAAAAGTACACACAACGACACACGAGGGATTAAACGCCCAAGCCACAGATGTTACCTGACCGTACCGGTCGTTTGTGTTTAGTTATAAAAGCGCAAAGGTTTGACACATTTGTGTTTTAATTCTGTGTTGTCCGAAAGCCTTGCATTTCCTCGTTTACATGGAGTGCAATACCGGCGCTCACCTGCTGCAAGCGCCACTCGACCAACTAAGTGTTTGCAGTTCTGTGTTTGAGTAACCTCGCCCAGAAAGCCTGGTGTTCGTTCCATAGACTGTAGAAAAATATGGACGAAATGACGCCATTGGTTTCTATGCAGCGCAAACGGCCCTTTTCCACGCCTTGAAATGGGTGTCGCCATCATAGAAATAAATAGAATTGTAATGCTACCAGAGATGCTATTGGCTGCCAACGGTCACGTGCAACGCAAGGATACTTGGGAGAATGTGTTGAGCTCTGCCGAAAATACAGCAGACGAAGAAGAAAACGTGGATCGCCCACAACAAGCCAACAACAACGCAACAACAACAACAACACACAGCCTATTTTTCTACAGTCTATGACACAGACGGACCGCAGTGACAGTAAATGTCCGAATAACTTTTTAATTTTGCCACGGAGATTTGAGCACCGAAACGTTTGGACTCTGGAGTAGCCGCTGCAGCCGCCGCTAACCAAGCCTGGGTTCCCGAGGCTACCGCTAACCTGACCGGCCGTCTAGGACTCTGTACCCCGCATGGAAGCCTTGTTGAGGACTCCACTTTTGAAAGTGCCCGTGTAGTTCCGCTGGGTCTTATAATAATCCAGTTGTCCACTAGCCCCATATAGAACCTCACCCGTCGCTGCATACTGTTGTGTCTCGAGGTTATATGGGGCTAATTGTCCACTAGACTTTTCACAAAGCAAAGAGGCATTCGTCCAGAGAAATATGCATGTGTTTATTCATATTTATTAACAGGGATTTGTGATGTTTATAGGACTGAGGTTGCATTCATAGTTCATAGTGCATTCATAGTTCTCAGTCACACCTCTTAACAAAAGCTGACAACAATTTGACACCTATGTTAACAATGCGATTAATGTAGGAATGGATGCAATATGCATATGAATTGTCCATTGTGACTACAGTCTGTGATTGTGACATGCTAAGTAGCCAGCCTACAGTAGAAGAGAAGCTGGATTCACGAATGGATTCATGAACTAATTATTGAGCTGACATGCAGTATCGTGGGTTAATTATTCCGGGAGGCTAAAGAGGTTATTTCAATCAGCGATCGTAAATGCGCTTGATTCATGTCATTTGTTTGATTGAGTTTTTTTTTACAGTAGCAGGCCTACATCATTCAGCATATTCCTCCTCTTTGATTCAGTCAATTTCATTCTGGTTTATATTTTGGAAATAAAATGTGAGATCAACCTATGTCTATTTGTGTGCGTTCCTATGCAAATTTGTGTGACATTTGTATGTGTGAGTGAATGTAAGTGCTAACTTAGTTTGACGTGCTGCAGACTGTTCTATTGACAATTATACTGTAGCCTCAGTGTTATTTTCAAATGTTTTAATTAATACCATTTGGTGAGGCTAAATGTTGAGTGTTTCTTTTTAGTTTTATATTATATTATAGGCTATACCACTTTATATACGAGTGGTTACTTGGGAGAAATACATTATTACCTAATAGCCGTTCTAAACCTACAAAAAGCCAGATAATTGCCATAACATCACGTCGCCGAAGTCTGCTATGACCAACTTCAAATTCCAAAAGAGCTCCCGACCGAGATCTCCCATCCTGGCTCCAACAACAGGTATATGAGGTATGGCAAGAATTATACAGGATAGCAGGACATGCAACTTCATATAAAAAGTGCTGTTTTCAGTTTCCAAAATGTTACATGAAATATTTGATAAATGGTCTGAAGTAGGCCTATAAAGTAAGTCTGTGGTAGGCATATGATTGACAAATTATCAAGAATGCTATATGCCAATGTTAAAGAGGAGTTTATAAAATAATATAGGCTTCCCTTGGCTTAGAACATAGGCTATTTTGGCTGTAAGTGGCCACTAATATGTTGTCTGGTGTCGATATGTTTATGTAGGGCTATTAGCTTAATGGCATGCCATACTTGCACAAATCAAGACGAGAAAAAACAAATAAAGACGGATTGTTTTGGTGGCATAATATAGGCTTGTTACACAATCGGGCAGTAGGTAGCCTTCATAATAAATAAATACCAAGTCGTGTATTTGTGGCTGATATGCCTATAAGAGTAAATACATTGTAGGCGAATTAACAAAAACGATGTTTTAACATTTATATAATTATAGAGAATATATGTGTGTTTATTTATGTCCTCACTCATTTTAATAGCTCTGGATTAAGCGTCTGCTAAATGTACATTGTAACCTGGGTTTGTATAATAGATTTATTTTGTAAAAATGTTTACACGCCGTTGTACAAAATAAACCGATCTAGCTAACAGTGCGTCGCATTACGACGAGTTGTTAGATCTGCTCTGCTCTGGGTAACCGAATTGTGCATCAGTGCATGCAGGCTGGCCGCAGATCAGTTTCATCAGAAGTCGGCCCCGCCCCCACCCTGCAACTTTATAATTTATTTTAAAATACATTGGACCAAATTTCGACAAAACGCATATGATGGTGATTGAAAGGCTAGCGATAACTAGCGATAGGAACCATAAAGTATTCATGAAAATGTTAATTAAGGTTAGAACACGAAAGGGGAAAATGAATGGGATCCAATGGTGAACAATTCTTTTTGCTATCGGCCGAGGGGGAAAACAGCGCAACTAGCGGCCAATCATAGGAAGTTTTACTTCCGTATTGGAGTCATTTTAAATCGGCAGAACTTGCCCCTTGGTTCGTTCACAACAGCCCGTTTGGTTTCCGACCAACGCGGAAACCACTAGAAGAAGCGGCGTCGCTTTGATTTGGTTCCCTCCGTTTGTTTCCCCAATCCCTTTAAAATGCTCGAGTAGCCTAGTGTAGTCTTTCCAGTCGCTACGAGTTGGACTAAAAAAAGATGCATATACCAAACACATTTTTCAAAAGCAAAACTACTCCGCATCAAGGAGTTTATTAGGTAGGCCCTAAAAGTATGTCCTTGAGTGCAGGGGAATTATTTTGGGTTAAAACTGTTTCCGGTGGATAGTTCCGGCCAAATTGTAGTCCTTTGAGTACTACAACATGACGTTTTGTGGTTTCCGCTCCAGACCGGTTACAAGCCCGAAAAGTGAAGTGATCCCAGACTAGTGTTTGAGGCATGGCGGGGTAACATGTGTGGCTTTGGGATTTACACTTTTAGTAATAGTAATTATTACTAGTAAGACACCTGAGGGTGGAATGCGACCTCAGGGTGACATGCGACCTCGCCCTAGGTCGCGCCAATTCTTGACTATCTGGCCAACCACAGCGTTTCTCTGACGATTCTAGTTGTTATCATTCTGGGGGGAGTTTGTTCATGTTTTTGTGAGGGTATCAACCCTAGGAGACACGGGGAGAACATGCAAACTCCACACAGAAAGGCCCTATCGCCAACCCCACCTAGGGGGTGAGCGATAGGGCCTAAACATGGAGATGTGGAGAACACTATATATGGAGATAGTCCAGTCCATCATGTCATGACTACTGTCATAGACAGTAGCCATTGTTAGGCCGGAGTCAATGGCTGTCTGTCTGACTGTCTGTACAGGAAGTGATGTCACATGACATACTTTTTATGCCCATATATGAGTCATTCTGTACCACATCTCCATGTTTAGGCCAAACAGGTTCGCTCCATTTCTCCATGTATAGGTCCAAATGACCAACGTCGAGCTTGACAAGGAGGATACCGCACAGTGTACCTCATCCACCCTTTCTTCTCTCTCCTTTTGGTATCTTTATCCTCCTCCTCCTTTTTTTCTTTTTTATTCTTCTCTTTTTTTCACAGCCGCGGCCACCCCCATATTTACTTTAGAAAATATATATTAAATTCTAAGAACGTTTCGAGTACCAGTTTGATACAAGAGCGAATAAGCGCTACACTTCTGGAATCCTGTGCGTCGACTTTAAGTCGGATCCAGGCCTAATAACTTTATCTAGCCGCCCCCGTTGCCACATCCTTTTCTTTTCTGAGACACATTGTACCTCATCCACCCTTTCTTCTCTCTCCTTTTGGTATCTTTATCCTCCTCCTCCTTTTTTTGTCTTTCTTAGTCTTGTGTATCCTTCTCTTTTGGCTACTGTCTATGACGGTAGTCCCATATGACATGATGGACTGGACTATCTCCATATATAGTGTTATCCACATTTCGTGTAGCCGCCCCGTACAGGAAGTGATGTCACAACTCGCTGACATCACACTGACATCACAGAGGTTACGGAAGGAAGGAAGGACACTCAAGCGACACGGTTTTTCAGAGTATATGCGACCTTTGGTCGTAAAAATTAATAATAACCCTTTTTTACAGCGCTTTTCATAAAATATAACATTGATAATTCATTAAAAGCTTTTGTTGATTTTATTGTCTAATCAGGCTTTTATGAACACCCTGGACATATTTTAATTTGATTGATTCAGTATTTAGATTTGATGTAAATGTCACCAGGCTCTCCTCCTGCAGGACGCCTCCCCCATACACACCCATTGTAACTTCAAACTCCATTTTAACCTTGATAGATTCATCAAAAACGGCCATTATTTTTTCTGGTGACTCGTACTACCCTCGTAATACTTTTTTCATTCGTTTTTAATAAAGTTTTATTGTATTAATTTTTGTTCCATTTTCCCAAATAAAAGATTTTTTTAAAAATGAATGAAAAAGTCTGCTCATGTATTAGGATGGTATGAGTCAACAGACAAAATAATGTTTTTAATGAATCTATCATGGTTAAAATGGAGTTTGAAGTTACAATGGGTTTGTATGGGGAGGCGTCCTGCAGGAGGAGGGCCTGGTAACATTTACATCAAATATCTAAATATTGAATCGAGCAAAAATAAAATCTGTTCAGGGTGTTCATAAAACCCTGATTAAACGATAAAATGACCAAAATGCATATAAGTGAAATTATCCCTTTAAACTAAAGGGATAGGGCATAGCAGTGAGCGTGGTTTACTGGTGCCACAAAATAAATACTATTACATTTTCCCATATTTTCTTTTTACTAAAATATTTATGATTTATTTTAAGCCAATAGAATCAAGCCATCCTTGTGAATCATAACCATTAAACCTTTGATTCTGTGAAAAGATAAAAATATAAAACGGCTAAACAGAGTTAAATGTCAGGGGTGTCACAAGAGGGGGGAAAGTGGGACTGAGTTACCGGGGCCCAAGGTGGAGGGGCTTAATTATTTTATACTTTAGATATTTTTAAGTGAACATTTGTAACTCAAATATTTACTTCTGGGTTGAAGTGTTGGAGTTTGGAGGCGCTCGTTGGAAATCACTTGGTGGTCCTGTGTGTACCAACTGTTTCTAAAATGCACATGACGTGGGAGACAGCGGGACATTGCCTTATTGAAAAAGAGCGCTTCCAAACTCCAACACTCTAACACTAATCTCCTGCACTGAGTTTTATTGACAGAAAGGAGCTCATAACATGTTTTATGGTGGGTTTTTATGAAACAAACACTTTGCAGATAGAAAGATTCTAATACAAGCTTTCTGTACAGCTGCAATGTTGGGGAGTTTAACGTTGTTTAATGGTGGTTCCCAAACTTTATATCTCAAGACCCAAAATTGGACGTTTTCCTGGGACCCAGACAGACACGAATGCCAAATGCTTGCAAGCTGTACCTCGTATAGGTGACTAATCAAGGATAAAAACAATATTGTTTTTTTTTTCTTTTCTTTTTTTTTGCATTTGTGGCAATAATTTGACCAGCAGTGGTTCCCTATGGAGACACAAAGAGCCTTATTTGTTCCCTATGGAGACACAAAAAGCCTGCTTTGTTCCCTATGGGGACACAAAGGGCCTCCTTTGTTCCCTATGGAGACACAAAGGGCCTCCTTTGTTCCCTATGGAGACACAAAGGGCCTCCTTTGTTCCCTATGGAGAGAGTCTCCTCAAATTATTGGTTTAGAAATGCAACAGAAACAAAGAAATATCCATGAATTCAAGTCAGCATGGGGTTAGTAATCCATAGAAAAAGTACTTTCGCGTGTGAACTATCCCTTGTCACACAAATGATTGCGAATGTTTTTTTTTACATTTTAACACTATGAATAGAAATGTGTGTATTTGTTTGGCTATTCGGCTTCTCAAACAAAAAGTTCCACAAGGCAGATATGACAAAATGATAAATAAGTTAATTACTTTTATGCTTTCAACAAAATGCATTAATAATGGAGTTACCCGAGTGGAAATGGCAGATCTACAAGCTCAAAACGGTCTCATCACGACACATTCTGAGCCTTGTAGGTCAGCTGTGTCCACTGTTTTTGGAAAATGTATGAAAATATATGAACTTCTGTGCAACATGGTAAGAATTATGGAAACCATAATTAAGATTATTGTCTGGTTATTGCCTTTTGCAACTTTTGTTTACGAGGTCTAAAAGTGGGAAAAAAAAGCCAAACGAATATAATTAACCCTTTAAAACCAGGAAAGCATAGTGTATTTTTTATTTTAACCATTTTAACTATCATTTTATACTTAAAAAAGACTAAATGTTGCCTTTTTTCTCCTGTCATTTCAGAACACAACTTCTGGCAGCCTGTGGCAGGTAGTAAATAAAGAACACGATGGAGGTCTGCTGCTGGGTGAGTATCTGATTCCAGCTGCTGCTGCTTATTTAATGTGGCTACATGCTACGTGCTACCATATCGTGGGTCGTCATTTGCACCATGTCTCGTTTCACGCCGTTTGCAGCACGTCGTTTGCCCGAGTCTTGTATTTGCTGCGCTGTGTGTTTACGTCATGTGACTGCGCGGGCGGGGTGGCGGCCATCATTAACGTCAGTCCACATCACATGCGAACTCAGTCTAGGCCCAGTCTGTGATGTGGAGGGATGTGATGCGGGTCGTCATTCACGCCGTGTCTCGTGTCGTTTCACCAGACACCAGAAGGTTTGCCTTGGCAAGCTGCCGGTTGCTAAGCTAGCATTGGACAAAAGCTTTTAGGGGAGGGGCATAGCTACTGGCTAATTAGAGAATGTAGAAGAATTGCTATTTTGATCAACGGTTGCTCCTATGGCACGAACATACAGCAATTGTGGGCAAAATCTTATCTAAATGTCATCAAATGCTGGCCTGTGGCTCAAATACTGAATAGATAATGGACGTTGATGTGAAAAGGGTTGAAAGCCACTGTAGGGGAGTGTGAAACTAACAGGGAATGCAAATGATGATTCTGTCATTTGCTTCCTTGCTTAGTGTTTTGTGAGTAGTGACCATGTTTATCTGAGGCTGTCTGGAAGAAACCTTGTGTCCATTTTTCAACCTTCTTTTGTTAAATTAATGTCCTGACTTCCTTACTGCAGTGTCTCACACTGAAGTAGAACACGTAGCCGATCTACAAGCTCACAGCGCATAGATCGGCATAGATTTCTGAACAATTAGGTAAATTGTAAGTGTGTGTTTTTGTAAATATCGAATGGATTAAGTGTTAACAAGAGCTTGTGTTCCAATGGATTGAATATAATTCTTAAGTTCTTTTTTAATTTTTCATTTCCTGAAGTACGTTTTTGGACATACAATGTTTCTAACCCACCTTCAGCCTTTAATATCTGCCCTTTGCTCTTCTCTATCCTTTGCATAATAAATGTATCTCCTTGTCTTGAGGTTTCTTCCTTCTCACCTTCCAACTTGTATTGCACTAGTTCTTCACCAGTAGGTTTTGTGTACATATGGAACCAATTTGGTTCCATTTGTCACAATACAGAATGCCTAGGTTGTATAATAGTGACAGGGACAGTATACTTATACTAGGTTGTGTAATATAGTGACAGGGACAGTATGCGTATACTGATCCCTGTCACTATTAGTTGTGCTATATTATACACATACTGTGACTGCGTACATTAGGTTTTATAATATAGTGACAGGGACAGTATACATTATACTAATATAGCTATAGGGTACAGTATACGCATACTAGGTTTTATAATGGAGCTATTAATGGTTTCATGGTGTCATTTGCGTTGCGCCATTTTAGCGGGTGGCGGGCCAGCGGTGCGCGTCGGTTCGCGTCGTTCGCGTTCGTTGCCTGTCACTCGTGAAGACTGGAGACTAAAGGTAGGTCCCATGTGATTGCGCGGGGTGCCGGCCATCATTAACGTCAGTCCACATCACATGCGAACTCAGTCTAGGCCCAGTCTGTGATGTGGAGGGATGTGATGCGTGTCGTCACTCACGTCGTGTCTTGTGTCGTTTCACAAAACGAGATCCGCGTCGTACCGTGATCTTTTATAATCTCGCGTCACGTCGTGTCTTGTGTCATTTCATAGGACAAGAATAATAGATTATAAAAGGCAAATCATGATACGCCGCGGGCGTATCGTGATCGACAAATCAATCATTTCACACATGATTTGATAATTTCTTCACGATTGCGGCTAAAGCTTGTCTTTCATGTCTTTCAGGCTAGGTGATTAGGTCAGAATAGGAAGTGATGTAAGGAAAATCATTCACATGATCATGCTCAAAGGAAAACCGAGTGATCAAATGATCACTTAGTTTTTCTCTGCTGTTGTTGTATATTATCATTCATAGTATGTTGTGTATTAATGTCAGTATGTTGTGTATTCATTTCATTTACAAGTGTTGCTGTATTGCGGTCACTTGCGGTTAAAGCTTCATCACGTCAGTCCACATCACATACGACCAGTATGTGATGTGCATTTATGTGAGAAGTTTGTATTTATTTATTTTTTCCGACGATGCTCGTAATTTGGCAGTAGAGAAGAGCGAATACTACTGCTGCTTTTGATTTGCAATCAATTTTTCATTATTGCTCCTCATTTTAAGAAGCATTTCTAGAAGAGAAGAAGGCTGCTGACATGGTGTCATTCACGTCTGGCATAACTTGCGCCGATTGTCCATAAATGACGTAAATTATAACATTTCCTCTATATTTTATTTAACATTTATTTAACCAGTAAAGTAAAAATAACATTGAGACCAAAGTCTCTCTATCTCAAAGGCTAAGCTATAATACATTATGTATGCTGTTGTCAGGTCATTGTTGACCTGACATCCTATAGTGTGTATAGTTTATATGTACACATGATTGTTTTAGTTATTCTACTGTTAGGCTGATACTTGGTTTACCTATGATCCTAGATTACTATTTCTATGCATTTGATGTATTTTAGATTACTATTTCTATGCATTTGATGTATTTTAGATTACTATTTCTTTGCATTTGATGTATTTTAGATTACTATTTCTAATCATTTGATATATTTTAGATTACTATTTCTATGCATTTAATGTATTGCCTCGTTGATGTCCTTGCTTATTGTAAATCGCTCTGGATTAAGAGCGTCTGCTAAATGCCTATTGCCTAAATTCTCTGCCTAAGAAAAGCCTTAAGACAAAGACTAAGAAAAATGTGTTTATTACATTTTTGTTCTTGTTCATAAAGTGCTCAAAGTGCTCAAAGTGAAAAGTGCAGCAGCAAACGTTTAGGTCATAGGACCACGGTCAGTGCTATGACACCAAATATAATATGCGGGGAAAGCTTCATCACGCCAGTCCTCATCACATGCGAACATGCATTAGGGCCCAGTATGTGATGTGGATTGATGTGTCGGCGTCGTTTCACATTTGCGAGTAAAGCTTCAGTCCACATCACATACAAACATAGGGTTAGGGCTAGGGAGGTTAGGGGTATGTGATGTGGATTGATGTGATACTCATGTCTTGTATATTTCTACGTCACTTGTGATGCGTAATGTGATTTGCGTTGACTCTTATTTCACGTCACTTGTGTTGCGTCGTTTGCGGGGAAAGCTCGCCACGTCAGTCCACATCACATATTGCCCATATGCGGCTAGTGTGTGATGTGCATTGATGTGATTTATGCATTATTTGTGGCTCAAGCTTGATAATCCACGGCAGTCAGTAAGCGAGGCACTGACAATGGCCCTACGACCCAAACATTTGCTGCTGCTTTTTATCCTTTTAGCACTTCGATCACTTTATGAGCACCAACACAATGTAATAAAAATATATTTCTTAGTTTGTCTAAGGAATTTTCCTTAAGCATTTAGTGAACAGAGACTTTCTTTTCAATTGTATGAAGGGGAAAAGCTACAGCTAGACTTTGTGGAGATTTCTTTTATTTATTTTTATTGATTGATTGTTATTATGCATCTCTTATAACAAGTTTGTTTGTAAAGTTACATAGGAGACTGTGGACAGATCTAAAATATGGATTGTACTATTATTTTAATCAAATAATTAAACAGACTATTGTAACATGAACATCATGGAATAATTCTACAAAAGGACTGCTTTGCTGCAGACCCTCTTACTGTTTTTATTTCATTTGTATTTTTCGTTTGTATTGTAGTTTATATAATCCACTACAAATGTATAATTCTGTATTGTATGCTGTAATTCCAAAGTGGATTCCTCAAGACTCAAACCACAATTTCCAGGAATTGTAGCTTTCTAGTTTTGCTATTGTACTGTTTAAACTGCTATTTCTTAGTGTAGTGCCTCAGTGAACCAGAATCACTGGTAAACTGTCTATGAATTCGATGTATTGTTGTACCGTGCTTATTGTAAGTCAACTCTGTATAAATGCATACTGTACAATGTGAAGTTACTTTACCAAAATGTATGAATGACTGAAAAAAAAGCAAAAGGCACTGGTATGGAACTCTTGGTTTACCGGGACGGGGTTCAATTCCCTGCAGTGCCCTGCTTTTTGGAGCTGTGTGAAGCACAGGCTCCCTATACGTGGCTGTGTGGGTCTGTGTGTCTGTCTGTCTGTGTGTCTGTGTGTGTGTATGTAGCCTGAACTTCCTAAACTTCGGCACGCTACTAGTCCCACAGTTTTGCCACCACACACTCGCGCCATATGTCAAATCGACCGGCTTACTCGGGAATCGTGGGCTAGTAACTTGCTAAGAGAAAGGTTCAATAGTTTAATTGATATTAATTTATTAGTGAATTAACTTTCCCCATTGACTTATAATGGGAATCGCAAAAACTCACATTCAATTATTTGTCTCTCGCAAACCATAGGGGCTAGAGTTTCAAGACTTGGAGAGGAGGTTCATAATGATTTCAAGGATTAAATAAAAAATAATTGTGTCATTTGGCCGCATGGTGGCGCCATAACACCCCACTTTACGTTTTGGCCTGTAACTCTTGAACCGTAGGTCGGAAAATTAAAAATATTTTTTCCCTGGATTCCTTGGGTCATGACGCATCTCCCCATATAGGCCACGCCCATTTGCGCCATGATAGATTTTCCGCCATCTTGAATTTTCTCCAAAACACACTTTTTGCTCCTTTTCCTACATATTTTCTTCAAATGTCACAAAAATCGGTACACATGATCCACACACACACACACACACACACACACACACACACACACACACACACACACACACAGCTCCACTTCACACGGGTGTGATTTTTTGTATTTATTTTTGCTCATTATGCTGCATCTTGGGTTGGGATCCTTATTTTTTTTATGGACACAAAGTCTTCAAAAACCAGAAGACGACATACCTTTTGTCGAAACTCAATATTTTCCAGTATTGTAGTGGCTCTGAAAGATGTCTTGAGACCCTCTGGACAAAGGACAACTTTGTTTTTGTTTTTTTACAACAGGGTTCATATTTTAGATTGTAATTAGAGAAAAGAAAAAGTGAGTGTTAAAATGTTTTCATTTGCTTCGTTCTATTGTTTTATTGCGTTTACCGTGCTAAACTGTGGGTATGCGTACAAGTGGCTAAATATGTCTTTTTAGACACAGTAAGCCAGCAGTTTCTTTATTGCTATTTACAGTAACACTTCTAGCCCCCATAAGTCACATCCAACCATGAAAGGTTGCGTTGTATCTTGGGAATGGGCTTATTCTGTGTAAAATGACATATTTAGTCACTTGTACGCATGCCCCCAGCAACTGAAATAAGAATCTCTAAAACGATAGAAGTAAATGAAATCATTTTAACACATCTTTTATATTCTTTAATTACGATCTAAAATATGAACCCTTGTTGTAAAAAAAACTAAAGTTGTCCTTCAGCTACTGTTGTTTCTGGTGTGTTGTTGTTGAAGGCAACCATTCACCTCATTACATTGGGAGTGATTTTTAAGGCATTTTAGCTCAAGCCTCAAAAGGAGAATCTGCCCAGGACTCATTGGTGGAAAATGGCAGATGTAAAAAGCTCACAATGTGGCGAAGGCGCCAAATTTTGATCTTGTATCTGCTGTCTTCACTACTACTTATGTTTATTCATTTGTTTGCACTTATTATATGACTTGATCTTAAAAATATGTGTATTTAAATTGTTTGATTCTATGTGTGTATTTAAGGATATTTTCGTCTATCAGTGTCTTAGCACATAGGGTGTATTAGTCCAGTAGTCCAGTGTCGTAAAAGTAAATAGTTACGTTTGTCTTCAACCTGTAAATACGTCAAGAAGCAAAAGACACTGGTCTGGCACTCCTGGTTTACTAGGATGGGGTTCGATTCCCTGCGGTGTCCTGCTGATTGCACTTACAGGAATGTTGATTTGAGGGGTTGGTTCATTAATTAATGTTTTGATCTTTTGTTCCTTTCCATTTAAAATCATTTTTCATTCATTCTAATTCTTCTGTCCTGGTTCTATATAATCTACATCTATAAATTGTATGTGCTATATCTATACATTCTGTGTTCTAGATTTGTGCATTTATAGATATAGAACACAGAATCTAAAAAAACACAGATCTAGAACACAATTTATAGATCTTGAACTCGTAGAATTAGAACAGAAAATATAAAAATCCGATATGTTGTCGAAACTCAAACACAAATGCTAATGCTAACAAATCCTAATGCTAACACCAACCGCTACACAAGGTTTCAGACACTTAGCAAGCTGCAGGCACACTGAAAATGTCTTAGAAATGTTCTCCTTAATTCCAAATCTAATCCTAGATTTTTCAAAGTGTGATAACTCAGAAACCAATAGGTTTTAAGCGCCCGTCTTTTAGTAAGCGATTTTAGTAAGCGCTTTTAGTAAGCGCTTTTAGTATGTTGTATAGCTCTTCAAGACGAACGCGTGGATATGAAATGTGTTCATTTTTTTCAGATTGTCTTCAAAACCCCCAAAATTACAAGTAAGTAAGGCGTCAAAACATAGATTTTAAGTCTTAATTTTCTATAGTGCCTATCTTTTGGTAAGTTGTACAGCTCGTCGAGACGAACGTGTGGATGTGTGACACATTGCTGTGCGACCCCTGGAACCCTACCTTTTTTCGACAAATGCTAATGCTAACAAATGCTAATGCTAGATTTTTCAAAGTGCGATAACTCGGAAAACCAATAGGTTTTAAGCGCCCGTCTCTTAGTATGTTGTATAGCTCTTCGAGACGAACGCGTGGATATGACATTTATTCATTTTTTTCAGATTGTCTTCAAAACCCCCAAAATTACATAAGGCTATATATAGTAAGGCGTCAAAACATAGATTTTAAGTCTTAAATTTTCGATAGTGCTTATATATAGGTATGATGTAAGGCTCGTCGAGATGAACGTGTGGATGTGTGACACATTGCTGTGCGACCTCTGGAACCCTACTTTTTTTCGACAAATGCTAATGCTAACAAATGCTAATGCTAGATTTTTCAAAGTGCGATAACTCGGAAACCAATAGGTTTTAAGCGCCTGTCTTTTAGTATGTTGTATAGCTCTTCGAGACGAATGCGTGGATATGAAATGTATTCATTTTTTTCAGATTGTCTTCAAAACCCCAGAAATTACATAAGGCTATAGTAAGGCGTCAAAACATAGATTTTAAGTCTTAAATTTTTGATAGTGCTTATCTTTAGGTATGTTGTAAAGCTCGTCGAGACGAACGTGTGGATGTGTGAAACATTGCTGTGCGACCTCTGGAACCCTACTTTTATTTTTCGACAAATGCTAATGCTTACAAATGCTAATGCTAGATTTTTCAAGTGCAATAACTCGGAAACCAATAGGTTTTAAGCGCCTGTCTTTTAGTATATTGTATAGCTCTTCCAGACGAACGCGTGGATATGACATTTATTCATTTTTTTCAGATTGTCTTCAAAACCCCCAAAATTACATAAGGCTATAGTAAGGCGTCAAAACATAGATTTTAAGTCTTACATTTTCGATAGTGCTTATATTTAGGTATGTTGTAAAGCTCGTCGAGATGAACGTGTGGATGTGTGACACATTGCTGTGCGACCTCTGGAACACTACTTTTTTCGACAAATGCTAATGCTAACAAATGCTAATGCTAGATTTTTCAAATGCGATAACTCGGAAACCAATAGGTTTTAAGCGCCTGTCTTTTAGTATGTTGTATAGCTCTTCGAGACGAATGCGTGGATATGAAATGTATTCATTTTTTTCAGATTGTCTTCAAAACCCCAGAAATTACATAAGGCTATAGTAAGGCGTCAAAACATAGATTTTAAGTCTTAAATTTTTGATAGTGCTTATCTTTAGGTATGTTGTAAAGCTCGTCGAGACGAACGTGTGGATGTGTGAAACATTGCTGTGCGACCTCTGGAACCCTACTTTTATTTTTCGACAAATGCTAATGCTTACAAATGCTAATGCTAGATTTTTCAAGTGCAATAACTCGGAAACCAATAGGTTTTAAGCGCCTGTCTTTTAGTATATTGTATAGCTCTTCCAGACGAACGCGTGGATATGACATTTATTCATTTTTTTCAGATTGTCTTCAAAACCCCCAAAATTACATAAGGCTATAGTAAGGCGTCAAAACATAGATTTTAAGTCTTACATTTTCGATAGTGCTTATATTTAGGTATGTTGTAAAGCTCGTCGAGATGAACGTGTGGATGTGTGAAACATTGCTGTGCGACCTCTGGAACCCTACTTTTATTTTTCGACAAATGCTAATGCTTACAAATGCTAATGCTAGATTTTTCAAGTGCAATAACTCGGAAACCAATAGGTTTTAAGCGCCTGTCTTTTAGTATATTGTATAGCTCTTCCAGACGAACGCGTGGATATGACATTTATTCATTTTTTTCAGATTGTCTTCAAAACCCCCAAAATTACATAAGGCTATAGTAAGGCGTCAAAACATAGATTTTAAGTCTTACATTTTCGATAGTGCTTATATTTAGGTATGTTGTAAAGCTCGTCGAGATGAACGTGTGGATGTGTGACACATTGCTGTGCGACCTCTGGAACCCTACTTTTTTCGACAAATGCTAATGCTAACAAATGCTAATGCTAGATTTTTCAAATGCGATAACTCGGAAACCAATAGGTTTTAAGCGCCCGTCTTTTAGTATATTGTATAGCTCTTCCAGACGAACGCGTGGATATGAAATGTATTCATTTTTTTCAGATTGTCTTCAAAACCCCCAAAATTACATAAGGCTATTAGGCGTCAAAACATAGATTTTAAGTCTTAAATTTTCGATGGTGCTTATATTTAGGTATGTTGTAAAGCTCGTCGAGTCGAACATGTGGATGTGTGACACATTGCTGTGCGACCTCTGGAACCCTACTTTTTTTCGACAAATGCTAATGCTAACAAATGCTAATGCTAGATGTTTCAAAGTGCGATAACTTGGAAACTAATAGGGTTTTAAGCGCTCGTCTTTTAGTATGTTGTATAGCTCTTCGAGATGAATGCGTGGATATGAAATGTATTCATTTTTTTCAGATTGTCTTCAAAACCCCCAAAATTACATAAGGCTATAGTAAGGCGTCAAAACATAGATTTTAAGTCTTAAATTTTCGATAGTGCTTATAATTAGGTATGTTGTAAAGCTCGTCGAGACGAACGTGTGGATGTGACACATAACTGTGCGACCTCTGGAACCCTACTTTTTTTCGACAAATGCTAATGCTAACAAATGCTAATGCTAGATTTTTCAAGTGCGATAACTCGGAAACCAATAGGTTTTAAGCGCCCGTCTTTTAGTATATTGTATAGCTCTTCCAGACGAACGCGTGGATATGACATTTATGAATTTTTTTCAGATTGTCTTCAAAACCTCCAAAATTACATAAGGCTATTAAGGCGTCAAAACATAGATTTTAAGTCTTAAATTTTCGATAGTGCTTATAATTAGGTATGTTGTAAAGGTCGTCGAGATGAACGTGTGGATGTGTGACACATTGCTGTGCGACCTCTGGAACCCTACTTTTTTCGACAAATGCTAAAGCTAACAAATGCTAATGCTCGATTTTTCAAAGTGCGATAACTCGGAAACCAATAGGTTTTAAGCGCTCGTCTTTTAGTATGTTGTATAGCTCTTCGAGACGAATGCGTGGATATGAAATGTATTCATTTTTTTCAGATTGTCTTCAAAACCCCCAAAATTACATAAGGCTATATAGTAAGGCGTCAAAACATAGATTTTAAGTCTTAAATTTTCGATAGTGCTTATATTTAGGTATGTTGTAAAGCTCGTCGAGACGAACGTGTGGATGTGTGACACATTGCTGTGCGACCTCTGGAACCCTACTTTTTTTTCGACAAATGCTAATGCTAACAAATGCTAATGCTAGATGTTTCAAAGTGCGATAACTCGGAAAACCAATAGGTTTTAAGCGCCCGTCTTTTAGTATGTTGTATAGCTCTTCGAGACGAACGCGTGGATAAGACATTTATTCATTTTTTTCAGATTGTCTTCAAAACCCCCAAAATTACATAAGGCTATAGTAAGGCGTCAAAACATAGATTTTAAGTCTTAAATTTTCGATAGTGCTTATAATTAGGTATGTTGTAAAGGTCGTCGAGATGAACGTGTGGATGTGTGACACATTGCTGTGCGACCTCTGGAACCCTACTTTTTTTTCGACAAATGCTAATGCTAACAAATGCTAATGCTAGATGTTTCAAAGTGCGATAACTCGGAAACCAATAGGGTTTTAAGCGCTCGTCTTTTAGTATGTTGTATAGCTCTTCGAGACGAATGCGTGGATATGAAATGTATTCATTTTTTTCAGATTGTCTTCAAAACTCCCAAAATTACATAAGGGGTAAGGCGTCAAAACATAGATTTTAAGTCTTAAATTTTCGATAGTGCTTATATTTAGGTATGTTGTAAAGCTCGTCGAGATGAACGTGTGGATGTGTGACACATTGCTGTGCGACCTCTGGAACCCTACTTTTTTTCGACAAATGCTAATGCTAACAAATGCTAATGCTAGATGTTTCAAAGTGCGATAACTTGGAAACCAATAGGTTTTAAGCGCTCGTCTTTTAGTATGTTGTATAGCTCTTCGAGACAAACGCGTGGATATGACATTTATTCATTCTTTTCAGATTGTCTTCAAAACCCCCAAAATTACATAAGGCTATATAGTAAGGCGTCAAAACATAGATTTTAAAGGGGTATTTCACTTTCAAAAAAACTTTTGGTAATTTTATCATCTAATCAGGCTTTTATGAACACCCTGAACATATTTTAATTAGCTTGATTGAATATTTAGATATTTGATGTAAATGTTACCAGGCCCTCCAGGCTCCGGGCCTCTCCCCACACACACCCATTGTAACTTCAAACTTCATTTTAACCATGATAGATTCATTAAAAACACACATTATTTTTTCTGGTGACTCATGCTACCCTCCTAATATGTGAGCAGGCCGTGTTTTTTCGATAACATTTTTCATTTATTTTTAATATTTTTTTTTTTGTATTTCATTTTTTCCATTTTTCCAAATAATTATTAAAAATAAATGAAAAAAGTTATCAAAAAAACAAAGCCTGCTCATGTATTAGGAAGGTAAAATGAGTCACCAGAAAAAATAATGGGTGTTTTTAATGAATCTATCATGGTTAAAATGGAGTTTGAAGTTACAATGGGTGTGTATGTGGAGAGAAGCCCTACCACTGCTCCCTGTTGAAAGTGGAATATCCCTTTAAGTCTTAAATTTTTGATAGTGCTTATCTTTAGGCATGTTGTAAAGCTCGTCGAGACGAACGTGTGGATGTGTGACACATTGCTGTGCGACCTCTGGAACCCTACTTTTTTTCGACAAATGCTAATGCTAACAAATGCTAATGCTAGATTTTTTCAAAGTGCGATAACTCGGAAACTAATAGGTTTAGTATGTTGAATAGCTCTTCGAGACGAACGCGTGGATATGACATTTATTCATTTTTTTCAGATTGTCTTCAAAACCCCCAAAATTACATAAGGTATAGTAAGGCGTCAAAACATAGATTTTAAGTCTTACATTTTCGATAGTGCTTATATTTAGGTATGTTGTAAAGCTCGTCGAGACGAACGTGTGGATGTGTGACACATTGCTGTGCGACCTCTGGAACCCTACTTTTTTCGACAAATGCTAATGCTAACAAATGCTAATGCTAGATTTTTCAAGTGCGATAACTCGGAAACCAATAGGTTTTAAGCGCCCGTCTTTTAGTATGTTGTATAGCTCTTCGAGATGAACGCGTGGATATGACATTTATTCATTTTTTTCAGATTGTCTTCAAAATCCCAAAAATTACATAAGACTATAGTAAGGCGTCAAAACATAGATTTTAAGTCTTAAATTTCCGATAGTGCCTATCTTTTTGTATGTTATATAGCTCGTCGAGACGAATGTGTGGATGGGTGACAAATTGCTGTGCGACCCCTGGAACCCAACCTTTTGTCGACATATGCAATTCTAGATTTTTCAAAGATAACCAATAGGTTTTAAGTGCCTGTCTCTTAGTATGTTGTATAGCTCTTCGCGTGGATATGAAATTAATTCATTATTTTCAGATTGTCTTCAAAACCCCCAAAATTACATAAGACTATAGTAAGGCGTCAAAACATAGATTTTAAGTCTTAAATTTCCGATAGTGCCTATCTTTTGGTATGTTGTATAGCTCGTCGAGACGAACGTGTGGATGTTTGACACATTGCTGTGCGACCCCTGGAACCCTACTTTTTTTCGACAAGTGCAATCCTATATTTTTCAAAGTGCGATAACTCGGAAACCAATAGGTTTTAAGCGCCTGTCTCTTAGTATGTTTTATAGCTCTTCGAGACGAACGCGTGGATATGATTTTTTTTTTGTTTGTCAGATTGTCTTCAAAACCCCCAAAATTACATAAGACTATAGTATGTCGTCAAACCATAGATTTTAAGTCTTAATTTTCCGATGCATATCTTTTAGTATGTTGTATAGCTCGTCGAGACGAACGTGTGGATGTGTCACACATTCCTGTGTGACCCCTGGAACCCTACTTTTTTTTCGACAAATGCTAATGCTAAAAATGCTAATGCTAACACCAAGCGCTACACAAGGTTGCACACATTTAGCGAGCTGACTGTACCAGGTCTTCTGAGCCTTTGATTAGGCAGCGGCCTGTTATAGAGCGGAGCGGTCTGTTACAAGGGAATATCGGACCTCTGATTTCAGCGATTGACCAATCAGAATCAAGCATTCAACCAAGCCGAGTAATAAAGTTTGATAGACAACATGACAGATATATCACTATCTGACAGCAGGACACCCCAGGGAATTGAACCCCGTCCCAGTGAACCAGGAGTTCCATACCGGTGTCTTTTTAAGGTTGTCTTAACGTTGTGTTTGTGTTCTCTTTCTATTAGAGGATACTACAGGTGTTAAATACAGTAGCTCTATGTTGTGAGAGTAATCATTGCTATAGAGTGTTTGTTCAATGTTAAATAGCTCTATATTGTGATAGTAATCATTGCTATAGAGTGTTTGTTCAGTAACAGTGTTAAATAGCTCTATATTGTGATAGTAATCGTTGCTATAGAGGGTTTGTTCAGTAACAGTGTTAAATAGCTCTATATTGTGACAGTAATCATTGCTATAGAGCGTTTGTTCAGTAACAGTGTTAAATAGCTCTATATTGTGACAGTAATCGTTGCTATAGAGTGTTTGTTCAGTAACAGTGTTAAATAGCTCTATATTGTGACAGTAATCATTGCTATAGAGCGTTTGTTCAGTAACAGTGTTAAATAGCTCTATATTGTGACAGTAATCATTTCTATAGAGCGTTTGTTCAGTAACAGTGTTAAATAGCTCTATATTGTGACAGTAATCATTTCTATAGAGCGTTTGTTCAGTAACAGTGTTAAACAGCTCTATATTGTGATAGTAATCATTGTGTTTGTTCAGTAACAGTGTTAAATAGCTCTATATTGTGATAGTAATCGTTAAATAGCTCTATATTGTGATAGTAATCATTGCTATAGAGCGTTTGTTCAGTAACAGTGTTAAATAGCTCTATATTGTGATAGTAATCATTGCTATAGAGCGTTTGTTCAGTAACAGTGTTAAATAGCTCTATATTGTGACAGTAATCATTGCTATAGAGCGTTTGTTCAGTAACAGTGTTAAATAGCTGCTCTATATTGTGACAGCAATCATTTCTATAGAGCGTTTGTTCAGTAACAGTGTTAAATAGCTCTATATTGTGACAGTAATCATTTCTATAGTGTTTGTTCAGTAACAGTGTTAAACAGCTCTATATTGTGACAGTAATCATTGCTTTAGAGCGTTTGTTCAGTAACAGTGTTAAACAGCTCTATATTGTGATAGTAATCATTGCTATAGAGTGTTTGTTCAGTAACAGTGTTAAATAGCTCTATATTGTGATAGTAATCATTGCTATAGAGTGTTTGTTCAGTAACAGTGTTAAATAGCTCTATATATGACAGTTGCGGTGTATGAGACCATTTGTTGCGGAGGATGATAAAGTGTTGCAGTGTATGAGACCCTGTGTTGCCGAGGATGATAAAGCGTTGCTATGTATGTCGGAAAGCAAGATGTTCCACCTTTTTTTAAGTCTTTGAAAACCCCAAAAAGACGACATACCTGCTGCCTTATGTCAAAAGTAACCCCCAAAAGATGACATACTATAGCCTTACGTCGAAACCTCCAAAAGACCACATACTAATTTATATTCTTATGTCGAAAACTCCAAAAGACGACAGACTATAGCCTTATGTAAAAAGTAACCCCCAAAAGACGACATACTATATGAGTCAATATCACCAAGCGGTACATTTGGGTGTCCCCACCACGAAAATGCAACAGAATAATGAAAATCGAAGGTATTATTATGAATGGCCAAACATTTAAACACATATTAATCCAATGCTATAAGTCTCTTGAAATTGTTTCCTTCATTTTATACAGATTTGTTTAATTATATTTTCATAATCATATTGAACAATAAATATGATTTTGCATGTGTCCCTGACATTTTTGTCCACCATGTCATTTGGGGTAAACTGTCACTTTAAGAAACCCTCTAAAAAAGGGTTAAGTTTTGTTTTTACCTGCTTCCTGTCTTTCTTGTGGCTAGTTGTCAGTAAGCATTTACATTTATACTTTAGTAATTTTCATCACATTATGGGTGTAGTTGGATGTTGTCAAGCTTAACATGTCCACCCTGTCATAGTGAAAAATCTATTCAAATAAACACTTTTCAGATATTTGAAATATATTTGTTAAGCAGTCCAAAGTCACCTTGCTAACTGAGCCATGTTGCTAACAAAAGGTTCACCATGTGCAAATGTTTTTCAGTTCGGTTCACTTGCACCCAGGAAATCCTCCCAGGAAGTCAAAGAAGGAAACCAAAGAGTCGACCTGCTAAAAAGAGGCAGAAAACAAAAGATGCTACATCCTCTGAAAATGAATGTGCTTCAGAAATGCCTTCTTCCACATCAGAGTGTGACACTGAGTTTGTACTCAGCAGTGATCCAGATGCAGACAGAGAGAGCGATTACTCTGATGACTTTTAATAAGACTTGTCAGTTGTCATACTTCCTCTGCAAATCTAATTTAAAAATTAATTGGATAAAAAAATAAATTAATTTTTATCAAATGTAAATATTCTGTGGCCTAAAGACATCATTTTGTCTGCCTACTGCCACATTATCCATACGCATATTTATTATACAACTATTAACGCCCATGTGTCAAATATGCGAATTATCTCATTAAATATGCACAATACAAAAATGTACATGGCAGAAATGGATTCTACAGGAAAATATAAATAAGGATCAACTGAGAAAGGTTTGGTAAACCCTTTTATCAAATTGTTACAGGGTTTTCCCTGTTATTTCCGCCCATGTGTCAAATATGCTAATTAACTAATTAATTATGCACAATACAAAAATGTATATTGCAGAAATGGATTCTACAGATAAAAATACATAAGAATCAACAGAGAAAAGTTTGGTAAACGCTTTTATACATTTTTAATAGGGTTTGTCCTGTCATTTCCACCCATGTTACAAATAATTTGACACATGGGCAGAAAGAACAGGAAAAAACCCTATCAAAATGATAAAAGGGTTTACCAAACTTTTCTCAGTTGATCTGTATGTAATTATTCCTGTAGAATCCATTTCTGCAAAGTATATTGTTGTATTGTGCATAATTAATGAGATAATTAGCATATTTAGTGAAATATGCAAATTATATTGTATATTGCAGAAATGGATTCTACAGGAAAAAATACATAAGAATCAATTGAGAAAAGTTTGGTGCACCCTTTAATCAGGTTTTTACAGCGTTCTCCCCGTCTATACTGAGAGATACTGACAAGGAGGCAGTCATAATCTGAAGGTTTGGAGTGTCGGGTTTTATCCTTAATACATAACTCCATATAGTGTAGGACACACTTGTATAATAAGTTGGATACCTCATGGTCCACGAAAAGTAGCAGTGCCGCACCGCTCCGCTTCAGACTCCTCAAAATGCTTTCGGTGTATGCCAAAAATTTGATCTGCACCTTGTTGATAAATGAGGGCCCTTGTGTTTAAATAATTCTATACATACACTTTTAACTAGACTTTTAAATTAGATACATAGACACCTTTAAGTGCAATCAGCAGGACACGACACCGCAGGGAATTTAACCCCGTCCTAGTAAACCAGGGGTGCCATACCAGCGTCTTTTGCTTCTCGACTTATTCACGGGTTGATGACACACTGAACCACTCGGAAAAACATTAATTATTTAACATCAGCTTGTAACTGTAATATAAATAATCTTTAACCTTCTAATACAACATTTCAACATAATCCCTTTTCACCATGAGTTGTATCCAGGCCTGGAATTTCATCATTTTAGGGCCAAGGACACTTGGCCTTTGGTGTTGTCAATTTCTGGAGAGCACAAAGGCCAAATGCCAGGGCAGGAAGGCCATCAAATGAAAACAAGTTTTTGTCCATTGAAAGTATCATAGTCAGTATCGTGATCAGCATGGATAGATGGATGGATCATGGTCAGTATCATGATCTGTATCGTGGTCAGTATCATGTTAGTAACATGGTCAGTATCAAGTTAGTATCTATCATGTTTGTAACATGGTCAGTATCATGGTCAGTATCATGTCATTCCCCAGAAGAAGACCCTGCAAGGTTGAAACGTTGGGTTTCAAAAATACATGTATATAATATGTTTTGCATACATGGCTACTGCGTCGCAAGACACATTTCAGTGTGAACTGACAATAAAGTACTATATCTTATTATCATATCATTCTCCTCTGTAAATAAATATTGCATCGTGGCTACGAGAGTGTGTCCTTTTCATCTCCTTCATATAATTTCATTACCAAGGTCAGCAGCACCTCACCAATGTTTGTGTGCCCTCAGTGCCTTGTTTGACAGTATCATGACAGCATCACGTCAGTATCATGTTATTATCATGTCAGTATCATGTTATTATCATGTCAGTATCATGGTCAGCATAAAACTGACAATACTGACCAAAATACTTATATGATTCTGACAGTGTTATTACAATGTAACATGTTTCTCAACAATCTGAGCTGCTATTACATTATGAACTGTTATTACATTATGTAAGCTTCTTAATGCAACACATTAACAATTTAATTGCATTGATGGGCCCGCAGAATTAAGAAATTCACCCATGTTACTTGTAATGCAATCTGGGAATCCATCGCCCAAAAAAAGGAAAAACAGCACCCTCTGCTGGAGTTTTCCATCGAATTTGCAGAGTTCTGAATCTGTTCTTGAGAAATTACTTGTAATCTAGTGATGTGACAATAAAGTTTGATTCTGATTCTGCTTTTATTACATTTAGGCAGTGGTGTAAAGTAAGAAATTAGATTTACTTAAAGTGATCCCTGACTAATACGGCAAATATATCTTAAAACATTATAATTGTCCTCTATAACTACAATGTAAAATTAAAAACACCTTAAATATTTTATTTCTTCTAGAAATAGCTAATCTTTCACTCAGTAGGGGAAATGCCTGTCGCAAGTTGATGATGTCATAAATGTCATGTGTCATTTTTATGGCATGCATGTGCAAAAAAACAAACACAAACACATTTGAAATATTGATTTGATGCTCATATTAACCATAGGAAGTATTACGTTTGTTTTTATTTTCACATGCATGCCATTAATTCCATAGGGATAGATCACACTTGACATTTATGACATCATCAACTAGCGACGGGCATTTCCCCTATTGAGTGAAAGATTAGCTATTTCTAGAAGAAATAAAATAATTGAGGTGTTTTTAATTTTACATTGTAGTTATAGAGGACAATTATAATGTATTAAGGCATATTTGTCGTATTAGTCAGGGATCACTTTAAGTATATTTTGAGGTATTTGTACTTTACTTGAGAATTTCCAATTTCCAATACTTTTCCTTCTACTCCACTACATCCCAGAGGCAAATATTGTACATGTACTCCACTACAATTATTTGATAACTTTAGTTACAAGTTACTTTGCAGATATAAATTATAATATTACAAAACACACATTAAGCAAATTAGCCGATCTACAAGCTCACAACGCAAAGCACCGCGGTGTGAGCTTCTAGATCTGCTATTTTCAAACATTTCGTACTTTTACTTTTGATACTTTAAGTACATTTTGATACCAAAACTTTTTGTACATTTCCTTTTTTAATCCCAGACATTTATTTGTAACAGAGTATTTCTGTATTGCAGTATTGATACTTTTAAAACATTTCAGTACTTTTTCCACCATTGCATTAGATTAAATTATGAACCGTTATAGCAACACACGAGTCAACTGACAACAGACAAGGACCACAAAAAAGGAAAAAGA
Organism: Nannobrachium achirus; assembly: GCF_963921795.1. Lineage (NCBI taxonomy): Eukaryota > Metazoa > Chordata > Actinopteri > Myctophiformes > Myctophidae > Nannobrachium > Nannobrachium achirus. The sequence goes on along the minus strand of NC_137813.1, from coordinate 8,963,373 downwards.
TATGGAGGATCTCACTTTTTATTGTGTAAAAAACAGAAACATTTCTAATATAATAAAAAATAGCGTAGAATATATACATATACATAATATAAAAACATGCAACAGAACAAAATAAAGGGTTATATTGTTTTAGTAAGAAAGGGTACATTTGGATATAAATGGTCTCTCTCATGTCGACATGGTTTCATGGCTTCAGGAAGAGTCTGGTCTCTCTGTCTCCAAGGAGAAGTCTACAGGGGAAGAAGAATCAAATAATAACATTCATTAATATTCATTTATGGTTCTGTAATTCAGTGGTTCTCAAACCTTCTAGTGCCACATCCAAAGGAGACATTTGATGTCTTATATCGTCGTCGTCGGGTAGAAACCTCGTATCTCCAAGTTTCAAATGTGTACATTCTTTCGCAAAGTAAAGCCCTGCTTCATCATACAAGGCCGTCGCACAAAAGTAGTGAAAACAGCAGATCTAAAAGCACACAAACATTAAGTTAATAATCTGGGGACCTCCCAAAATAATCTGTGGACCCCCCCTGGGGGGCCCACAGGTTGAGAACCACTTGTCTAGATCATAGACTGTAGAAAAATATGGACGAAGCGAAGCCATTGGTTTCTATGCAGCGCAAATGGCCCTTTTCTACCCCTTGGAATGGGTGTCGCCATCATAGAATTGTAAAGGCATCAGAGATGCTATTGGCTGCCAACGGTCACGTGCAACCGCAGGGATACATGGGAGAATGTGGTCGGAGCCTCCCGAAATACAGCACACGAAGAAGAACACAGCCGGCTGGTATCAGTCGGCTGCCCCCCCCCCCCCCCCCCCCCCCGCAACTTTATCATTTATTTTAAAATAAATTGGACCACATTTCGACAAAACGAATATGATGGTGATTGAAAGGCAATTTTTAACTAGCGATAGGAACCATACAGTATTCATGAAAATGTTAATTAAGGTTAGAAAACGAAAGGGGAAAATGAATGGGATCCAATGGAGAACAATTATTTTTGCAGTTGGGGAAAACAGCGCAACTAGCGGCCAATCATAGGAAGTTTTACTTCCGTATTGGAGTCATTTTAAATCGGCAGAACTATGCCCCTGGTCTAGATAGGAGTAGGACTCTCCTATACAGTATGTGTCATGGATGGTGGTCACTGACTGGGTGAGGCTTGTAGTTGGGTTGCACCTACCGCACCAGTCCAGCGGCCACCAGGCCTCCTCCGATGGGGCCCACCCAGTACACCCAGTGGTAGGTCCAGTAGTTGGTGAGCAGCGCTGGACCGAAGGCTCTGGCCGGGTTCAGACACGTCCCAGAGACGTCCCCGCTGTGGGAGGAACACAAGACAGCTGCAGTTTAACGTGTGGAGTTCAAGGTCGTTTCATATTTATAGTCACCTGATACGTATGTTTTAGCTTTAGTCCAGTTTTAGTTGACTAAATATAAGGTTTTAATCAACTGTCGAAATGCCTGATTTAGCTGCTTGCCGAAAATAGCCGATCCACAAGCTCACAGAACGTCGCAGCTTGTATATCGGCTATTTTTGGAGCCTGACACCAAGCATAACATGACTTGTCTCAGTTCTAATGGATCTATAGTCCCTCCCAATAAAAGTGCAAATATATTGACAGCCATCAAAATATACTTGCCAAAGTTAAAATAGGCCTTCTCAAAACATTTGAAAATATATGGCTTAATTTATTTTGCTGATCTACAATTACACAAAGTATAAGCTAAACCTATAGCAAGTTGTTCATGTATTTTGATAAAGCTGTCAAATAATGTTGGTGTAGTAAAGTCTGGGAGGCAGTGGAGTATAAGTTTAAAGGACAACTAAATATGTCTTTTAAGCCAGCGATTTCTTTATTATTATTTACAGTAGCCCCAATAAGTCACATCTGCCCATAAAGGATTGCGGTGCATCTTGGGAATGGGCTTATTGTGTCTAAAAAGACATATTTAGACACTCGCATGCATGCCCCCAATCACTGAAATCAAAGTAATTAAAATCGCTAAAACGATAGAAAGCAATAAATGAAAACATTTTAACACTCGTCTTTTCTTTTCTCGATTTACAATCTAAAATATGAACCCATGTTGTAAAAAAAACAAAGTTGTCCTTTAAAGTAAAAATAAAATGGAAAATATACCTCAAAATGTTTCTTAAGCAGAGTACATGAGTAAATGTACTTACTACTTACATAGTTACTTTCCCACCACTATTTTAGTGGTGTTTGTATGTGATAAACTCTCTACAGTTGTGTGTGAAAGGTGCACATCATTAAGTTCATAGGAATTCTCACACAAGGCCAGGGCACCATATTATGAATATGATATCACACACATATCTTATCACACATTGCCATCTTATCTTCAAGTCTGGAGTCATTTGTGACTCCAGCAAACATGACAATGATGACATCCTACACTGAGAGATACAGATCTATGATTTACTAACATGATCTTGAGATCATATGCTAAATATAGCAGCAGCAATAGTACCAAAGTCCTGACACCACTACCGCTAAACTAAGCACAATCAAGTGAATATTGAGTAAGGCATGGATTTCTACACAGAGAGGGCAATTCTTTCAACATAAGATGCTGCATTCAAGTTCAAGAGAGTTTGGACAAGGCAATTCTCTTGAATGCCGCCTTCAGGTATGGCATGGAAAGAGGGCATGTGCCTTTCTTTCACCATAGTGAAAACTGCATTCATGGTCTGGAGAGGGCACTTTTTACATACGGGTAAAAGGGCAGGGCCTCAAGCCCCCTTTGATGTCTGTGTGTGCCTGGTGACAAATATGGCAAAGGACTGCAGAGTAGTTGTCCTCACCCTGCCAGGACGTTGATGATGACGGTGCAGCCCACCATGAAGGGCACCAGGGGGCTCCTGCTCTTGGGGTTGACGGCCCCCAGCAGCACCACCATGGTGACCAGGCAGGTCATGGCCACCTCCCCGAACAGAGCCCCGCTCAGCTGGCTCTCCTCCTGCAGCAGGTCGAAGGCTGCTCCCTGGGCCCTGGCGTAGTGCTCCCTGCTGGTCATCGCCTGCGAGGACACAGCGGTCAAACAGTCACCAAGTGTTGGTTTACAGGGGGTGTAAGGTGATAGTCACAGTTAAAATAATCGTTAAATTGATCTATATTTGCATGGTAATCGTTGCTTTGGAGAGTTTGTTCAGTAATAACAGGGGTCCCATTTCTCCAGTGAACAGAAAGTTTGTGTGTGCGTGTCGACCCGCTCTCCGCTCCAATTCTGCTCCCCTTGGGGCCGTGCGCCACATGTTGTGCCTCGCACGGCTCGCAGCACAGAGCACACGAGAGCAGAACAGAGGAAAGCACAATAAATTCTCAGCGCCTCATGTCTCTGTCATCCACACAAGTCTTTTTATAAATACTTTGTGTCAGTTAACGTTATATCACCAGACGGTCAAAGGATATACGATTCGAAACGCAAGAGAAATGGATTTTGGCTGAATGAACCACACTCTCCTCGAGTAGCCCCCATCTCTCGAATCTGGTGATTAATCAATAACCAACAGGATTTAATATTGTCCATCTTAAAGTGTCTACATAAAAACTAAGATGGGGACTTTTTCCAACATATTAGGCTCAACTCCGTGTCCGTCGAGGCTCACTGCCGTTTCACTATACCAAGGGCTCTAGATGAGAACGGAGTTCAAACCACGGAGCTTTCCATGTTGGTATCATGGAGGTATGGTTGATATTTACAGACGTTGAAGAACGACATCTTTCCACTCTTTTTGCAGAGGAAAAGTTATTTTCCTCACTACTGCCCCTACGGTGACCGCGGGTACTTCTTGCTACGGACAAGTCCAGGACGCTCAGTTGAGCGGTGTACATAATCATACGGACAAGTACGGACAGGGAGATAGAACGGACACCAAACGGACTAAACAGAAGAAATCTCTCTCCCCCTTCGTTTCTAGTGTCGACCTGCGGTCCTTGTGTATTACTATGCATGATACTTTAATGTTTTAGAGATCAAAAAAGGTTGAAAATTACTGCGACATACAGCCCATTTGCATGGGCCCATTTTTAGTTTTTACTCTGACTTTTACAGAATTTAAAGAAATGCCTCTAGAGATGAGATCACATCAATAAGGTTGATAAAGACTAAAGTCAGATAATACCACAAAACGTCTTGATTTCAGATTGAGAAATCTTTCGATAAGTAGAGAGAGCGAGAATGACACTCACCTTTGCCATCGCTGCTCCGATCACCCCTCCTCCCACTTGACTGAGCAGATATGGGATGACCATGTTCAACTCCATGCCCCCACACAGGTAGATGGCCATGGTGAAGGGGGGGTTGAAATGAGAGCCGCTGCATGGAGGAGGGGGCAAAGGGTTAAACCTTTTATGAACTGTTGTTTTTACACACATGAACTCCTATCAGCCTGGAGGAGTGGGACTTCAATGGGAGCAATCAGTTCACGATTAGATAGGCTTGTTCTGTCATCATCATTATTATTATCCTTAATAAACGTGTTTAACCAGTGGTCCTCGAGGGGGCAAGGGTCTTCAACAGGGGGTCGGGGACCCCTAGGGAGTCCACAGAGTTACTACAGGGGGGCCGCCAAATCTTTGTGTGATAGGATGATTATTTAAAAATAACAACTTGAACCCCTCGCATCCCTATTCTGAGGAGAAATTTGGCCAAAAATAGCAGATCTACAAGCTCTCAACGAGCTTGTAGATCGGCTATTTTCGGCAAATAGGTTTGGTGTAGAGGTAAAAGCAGCAGACCAAGTACATAGTGAAAGGTCAAGTTTACAAAATATCAACTATTTAAGTGGTTAAATGTCTGAAAATACATTAACGTGAATCCAACATAGACTGATGACAGTGCTGTCAAACAAGTCTATGAATCTATCAATGAAATCGATGAAAATCTCCATCAAACATTTATACAATATGTAGAGGGGGGTCTCTCTCTCAACGAAGGGGTCCTTGGCCTGAAAACATTGAAGACCCCTGTTCTAAGGGGTTACAGCTGGATTTGTTAATATAGCATACAAAAAACTAAAACACCTGAACTACCATACATCAGCACAACATCTGAAAATAGGCTGCATTTTAAAATGGCAATAATAACAATAATCATGAACAATTGTGAAGAAAAAAAAAACAGTCAATATTTTAGAATTCTTTTTCACAACACAAATCTTGTATGGGGTCCCTGGCACAAAACATTCTCAGATGGGGGTCCACAGGCCAAATACATTAATTTGGGGGGTCCTTGAGTCAGAGGAAAGGTGAAAGCCCTGAAACCTGACAGCAGCAAAAAAGGTATTTTGCAACTGGAGCCCACAGTGTGTGTGCCTTTTTGCTTTGACTAATTGGGGGTCCTTGACATAAAAACGTTTGAGAACCACTATTACCAGAGAGCAGCTTTAGTATCTCAAAAGTCAAACATGTTGTGATGTGATGCACAGTAGCATGAGAAAGGGTCATAAAATCTATTGTCAGAAGACTGAGAACGTCTCCTCTCATTATCTTATCTGAAAGCAACATTTTAACTATCCATGGTCGTCAGACTGCATGCGAGGCAGGTTTATGTGCGGAGCACATTTCACTCACAAAAATGCTTTATGTAAAAAGAAAATCATAAAAATAATTTTCAATTTAGGTGCAGACGATACCTTAAGGTATAAACACATCAAATGCAGAGACAGTGTTAGTGCCTCAGTAAACTAGGATCATAGGTAAACCAAGAACCAAGCATCTAAACAGTCTAAAAATTATAATCTGTAGACTGAAGCTATGGAACTATATGCCGGGTAAACAAACCCAAAAAAGAATCAAAGTAATGGATTAAGAGCAATAAAACATAAACTGCTAGCCTATAAAGAAATATTTTTGTTTTATTGATATGTGTTGTAATAATAATGTATTAAACCACTTAAACCTCTCTTTATACTTAATTGACCAGGTCCACTCATATTTTCCTCTACACCAAATCTCTTCACCAAAATAAATAGCTGACCTACAAGCTCAGATGTGTTGGAAACATGACACAATGTGTGAGCTTGTAGATCTGCTATTCTCAACCAAACGATAAGGACTCTATAGGTCTCAAGTAGATTAAAGGGATAGTTCACCCATAAGAAAATCACTTATTTTCAATCGATTACTCACCCCACGAAGCCTTGAATTCATGGAGATTTATGTTTTTGTTTTTGTCACATTCCCAAGACAATAATTTGATGACTGACTGCGGTCCCCTATGGAATCACAAAGGAGACTTGTTTTTGTGTCTCCATAGGGAACTGATGCTCAATGTATCCCGATGAAACTGAATAGCTCAGTTCAACTTGTTCTTATACTTTTGCCCATGCATTTATAAAGAGAAACAACAACAACAACAACAACAAACAGGGATAAAGGAGCGTCTTCCTCCTCACCTGATCTCGGCCATGCAGGCCACCATGACGGCCACGGCCAGGCCGTGCACCAGGGCGGGCTGCAGCCGCCCCGCCGCCTCCACGTTCTCGATGACCGACACGCAGCCGATGAACACGAAGAACGCCGTGCCCACCAGCTCCGCCAGGCACGGCTGGAACACCCGCTCAAACCTGTTGGGAGGTCTGGCCGGAGGAGGAGGAGGTGACCTCTGGGAGTCCAGCAGTTCCCCCAGCTCCATCTTCTCGTCAGCCATTGGTATTCTGTTCAGAGAGAGAGAGAGGGAGAGAGAGATGGGTCTGGTCGTACCCTGTTGGTTTAGAGAGAGAGAGAGAGAGAGAGAGAGAGAGAGAGAGAGAGAGAGAGAGAGAGAGAGAGAGAGAGAGAGGTCTGGTTGTACTCTATTGGTTTAGAGAGAGAGAGAGAGAGATGGATCTGTGAGGATAGAACTCTTGAGTGATTCCGTCCTGAGCTGTGCGTCCAGATATCTGCACGCTTGTGCCGACTAATGGTTTGAACTTTGGTAAAGTTTGGCGGGAGGAGGAGAGGAGGCAAGGCCTTAAGGAGATGTTGCACCCAATGACTGACCTGCTGTGAACCCAACCTTCTAGCCTCTCTCCAGGCACGTGCACACATAGACATCAAAGGGGGCTTGAGCCCGTGCCCTTTTACCTGTCTGTAAAAAGTGCCCTCTCCAGACCATGAATGCAGCGTTTACTATGGTGAAAGACATGCAAATGCCCTCTTTCCATGACTGAAGGCAGCGTTCAAGAGAATTGCCTTGTCCAAAGTCTCCTGAACTTGAATACAGCATCTTGTGTTTAAAGAATTGCTCTCACTGTGTAGAAGTCCATGCTGTACACCACCTCTACAGTATTGCCTTTTTTATGCTTAGTTTAGTGTGGCAAGTACCGAAAAATAGCCGACCTCCAAGCTCAAAAGCTCACAAGCTCACAAGCTGCGACGCATTGTGAGCATGGAGGTCGGCTATTTTCAATATTTTCAATATTTTCACCAAAAGGCCATTTTAGAAATGTCAGCCCCTGCCTCTCTACCATTCTCTGCACGTCCCTGCCTCTCTCTGTCTCTCTCTTATTAATCTAAGACAGTTTGACCATCATCAACATCACATGATAATCAGGTAAATCCCTTTTGCTGACTGGTTGAGATAAAAGCAAGTGTTTAAAAAAATCTCCTAGCTTGTTTTCGGCACTAAATTAAACTTAATAATTTACTCGGAAGTTTATAGATAACTATGTTTTTTGAAAAGAGGCACTTTTTCCCCCCCGAGCACAGCAAAGGCTGAAGTGGAAGTTTTATCAGTGCAAGGGTCTCTGTAATAAAACTAAACGCACGGCAGTTGTTCACAAATGTTTTCGGAGTGGGAAATGGGTCAAATAAAACTAACTACTGTAGGTCTGGAAGATCAACATGAACCCTGTTATGATGATAGTAAAAAAAAAAGCACTTTGAAAGGATCATTAATGCAAGTTTATTTGTAGAGCACTATTCAATTCAAAGTGCCTTACATAAACCATTAAGTGCAAGAAGACACATTAAAGGACAATTTGAATACATTTAAAGTTAAAAAACAATGATGTTGTTTCAGCTTTTCAAGTAGGCTCATGTCGATGCTCATGTCGATGTTAGGAGAGGTGAGGAGTATTTTAGGTTGTATTTTTACCAGTAAGACTCCCTAATAGGGAGATAAGCGACCGCCAGGTCGCAGCGTGATTTTAGGGCAAAATGTGTAGGGCTCAGTGTCCAAAAATGTGTTTGAAAAAATCGGCCTGATGGTGGCGCTATATGGGACAGATCCATGTTGATGACATGAGTGTAGACATACTGTGTACTGATTTGCGTGATTTTAGGGCAAAATCTGTAGGAGCAGTGTCCAAAAATGTGTTTTAAAATGTTTATAATTATTGAAAACTGCCATCATGTAGGAAGCTTGTGTGTTCTAGTAGTTATTTATCTGATCATTGTTTGTGAATTGTCATGTCGGATCATTATCTACTGTATGTCGAATGTAATGTCCTGTAAACCCTTGGAAGCATGACACTTTAAATAAAGAAATATCAATAAATCAAATCATAAGAAATCAAAAACCTCAAAAGGTTGCAGTAAAAAAAAAACTTTGATTTCAAAACTATAGTATAGCAGAACTGCATTTTTCAGCATGAGTTTGGCATGAGATATTATGTGGTGCATAAAAACTGAACACTGCTTCTGCATTTAGTTTAGACTTTGGAGACAGAAGGCCGACCTGCATGTTTACTGTAACACTAAACAATGCAACCCCCAGTAGATAAGATAATACACAATGATCTAAGCATTTACTTCCATGGAAAGTCTAGCTTTTTGTGTTAAAGAAAAAAAATAGCCTGCATCGAATTCCATGACACAGCTAAATCCGTTACCTAGTACCAATCATTGGTTGATATTTGATTACACATTAAACAAAAAGTTGTTGCTGGAGATTCATTAAACAATGTTTTAATAGACAGGCTCATTTTGAAGCGTCAAACAGACTTGTCCTCACTGACCTCAACTCCATGTTTCTGCTACAGTAAACCTGATGGCTACAGTACATGCTAGCCTTGTAATTCAGTTTTACAATAACGATCTTGACAATATGAGACAATATCTCATACTGTACGTCAGTGGTTCTCAATTTACAAATTTACAATTTACAATTGAATCATTTTAATAGACGCTCAGAGCGATTTAGAATAAGCAAGGACAACACAAGGTAATGCATCAAATGCACAGCTATAGTAATCTCAAATCGTTGGTAAGCCATCATCAGTTTAACAATAGATTGAGAAAATAATCTATAATCTGTACATTGAAACTATACACACACTAAAGCAGGGGTTTTAAGGCCAAGGACCCCTTAGTTGAGAGAGAGATGAAGCAGGGACCCCCTCTAAATATTGTATAAATGTGATGCAGATTTTAATCGATTTGATAGATAGATGCATAGACTTTTTGACAGCACTGTCATCAGTCTATGATGGATTCATGTTTTAAGTAAACTTGACCTTTCAATATGTATTTGGTCTGCTCTTTATTACCTCTACACCAATCCTATTTGCTGAGGATTGGTGTAGCTGCGAGGCGTTGAGAGCTTCTAGATCTGCTATTTTTGGTTAAAGTTCTCCTCACCTCAGAATAGGGATGCGAGGGTTCAAGTTGTTCATTTAAAAGAATGATCCTATCACAAAGATTTGGTGGCCCCCTTGTTGAAGACCTGGCTCCTGTCTACCTAAGGCACCTTTTCGACTTTAGCACCACACCGCACCACATAAAAATATCTACATTTTCCATTACACAAAAGTACCCCTATCGGTAAGACACAAATTGACCCTTTTTACTGTGATTATAATACAATATACATTTGTATTGCAACTATCCTAAATTATAATACACTATAATGGATTATAACTGTGATTACACTATAAAGTATTAATGTATTACTATGATAATTATAATACACTATAGATTATAACACAATATAATCTAGTATCATGTATTACAACTCTATCCTGGTGGTCTAAATGAAAAGTCAGTGAGTGATCACTCAGTCATTATGAAGCGTTTGGCCCTGTTTGGCGTAGCTCAGACCTACTCTAGATTGGTTACTTTTTAGTACCACATTTAGTACCACTTTCACACCACTCTACCCAGGTCCTTGTAGTGGAAAACCTGGCACAAGTGGGCGGTGTGGTATGGAGTGATGTGGTGTTAGGCCTGTGGAAAGGGGCTTAAAATGCCATCTAAATCATATTTTATCCTTTGCGTAAGCCTGTAAGGTCGTCAAGGCTAGGGCAAGTGCAAACCCTTTCATGTGAAGGATCCACATATTTGTGTTAAAATGTTTCAAGAGATTTGTTTATTTGTCACATTGTGAGATCTGCTATCTTCTGATAGCTGCTGTATTGTACATTGGGTTAAATCGGTTAAACTTGTTTTTGTTTGTTATATTATGACATTTTGTTGGGGACCCCATGGAATCCCCTCCAAGGACCCCTGGGGCTTCTTTGTTTTTCATCACTTCCCTTTTCACTTGTTTATCCTGCGAGATCACGCTCTCGATTGGGTCAAATTGGTATCCTGGCCTGATGTCGTATTTTGTCTCTACTAAAGAGCCGGGGAGAGGAAATATCAGCAAATAAAAAATGTCACTTAATTAATAGGAGATCTTCTCATACCGACTACACAGTATAATCAATGTTCTTATCAATCAAGGCATTCTGTGGATTCCCAGACAGGCCAGCCACAGAGATTTGAGTCTACAATGACAGTGTGTACGTCATTGTAGACGTTTGCATATCAAAACACATACAGTAGCACAGTGTGGACTGAATGTACCCTTGTCGTCTATAGGTGATAAGGTACGGTATGGTTTGGACAATGTCAATAAGCAAGTTGCACTAATATTCATCTGACCAGGCCAGGCTTTTGACAAAAACAAAAGTCCTTTTCAACACTGCACTAAATAGTCACCTTGATATCGTTGCTGTTGTATTTCACATCGTGCTTAGCCTTTTTGTCATATTAATGCCCTACTACATTATTTTACTTGGCACAGTAAAATGTGCCAGCACATACAGTATGGTCCAACAATTACAGCAGTGCACAGATGAAAATGTACAGATAAGCAAAAAAAAAGAAGAAAAAAAAGAAAGAAAAAAATACATATTTAAAGAAAATGAACAACCCAGTGTTTAAACCACAGGGCAGAAAGAGGTGATCATAACAATGAATTTGATAAAACTAGGGGAAATATGTTTGCGAAGTATGTTTGTAGGTTTTTATAAATGTTGAATTAAAAGCATTAACCAGAGTTTGTGACTACATGATAACTACGTTGTCTGATTCTATTGAAAAGTAACAGTTTTAGCCAACAGTCAGTGACTACAGTAGGCTATGCATGTATATGTCTTCTTGCACGATGTATGATCTATCTGTGAGTGTGTGGAGATTTAACTGAAACATTTTTGGTCACACACAGGGTTATAGGCCTACTACAGTTACACTATATGGTGGGTTGTTAGCTTGTTAACCCCATTTGTAACACCATTTTATCTTTACAGCGTCTTAAAGAAACGTGCCTGAATTAACGTCCTGCCACAGGGTCCCTGACCTCATGTCTTCATACAGGACAGTAAAATCCTGAGCGGAGTTTAAAGCAGAGGTTTCCAAAGTGGGGTCCGGGGACCCCCAGAGGTTCTTGAGGGGATTCCAGGGGGCCCACAGCAAAAAGCAATTAATACAGCATCACAGTATAGACCCAGTGACAATGCAGAATCTGTCTTGAGAGATTAACTGTATAGTGCATATAGTGCTGCAAAATATATCGTATATATAGATTAACTGTATAGTGCCTAGTAGTGCTGCACAATATATCGTATCGTTTTCGCGGTATGTGCACAATATCAGTGTTGCAAAAGGCAACAATATGAAATTTGTATACGTAATATTGTATATCAATATTGAAATATTTGGCATAAATACAGAGATATTAATCTTTTTCCATATAGTGCAAGTTACACATTTCCAAGGTAACAAGTGTTTGAATTAGGGCTGTCACGATTCCGATTCCGATTCGAATCGCGAAACGAACCGAAATTTGACGTTCGATTCAGTGAATCGAAAAAACACAACCCGAATCGCGATTCACTTAAGTGCATGAAAATGTTAAACCTTTTGTTATTCTCATTCTCATTTGTTATTCAAATAAAAGTGACTTATTGAGAAACATTAAATAAATCAAGACAGTAGCCTAAATTAATAGTCATATAGCTCTCAGTGCTGGAAAAAGGGGAAAAAAAGAGTATATCTATATTGTATCAAAAATCGAATCGGATTGAATCGTGACCTTAGAATTGAAAATGTAATCATATCGTGGATTAGGCATATCGTGACAGTCCTAGTTTGAATAAACGTCTTCTATCCATTGTGTTGTTTATCTCTCACTGTCCTGATAAGAGCGACAGAAGACTTCAGATGGTGATAAGACAGCGTTGCACTATGGACAGGCAGGGGGCTCTTCATGCCTATCTAAGATCAGCAGTTTGAGGCTTTCCATCAAGCTTTATGACAAAGTTTATGAGTTTTATTTCGCAAAATAACCCACCTTGGCCAGGAGGACTGGACCGCCCCCTCAATCAGCCTCCCAGACAACTGACCATAATGTAGAGCAGCAGACAACTGACCATAATGTAGAGCAGCAGACAGCAGTGGGATGTTTCTATTCAGACCTCTATTCAGGAGATGGAAAAAAAGGGTTGAAATGTCCACCACTACAGGTGGAAAGTGGGGAAATGTTCAAAACATTAGTGTTCCACATTCGGGAGAGTGTTTTTTGCAAGTCTTTCAGTCTGAGTGTATCAAAAAAGCAACTGGGTTAAGCACCGTTGGTCCGGCCAGGTTAACATTCACCAGGTTAGCATTCACCAGCATCGGCAGGTTAGCATTTCACCAGGTTAGCATTCACCAGCGTTCATTTTACTGAGGTTAGGGTTAAGGTTAGGTTTAGGTGTATCTCCGTCCCCCGACTTTCGTCACCTCCGTGGCTCCGCACAGCCAATCACAAGCTTCTGCCCAGTTGCTTTTTTGATACACTCGGACTGAAAGACCTGCAAAAAACACCCTCCCTTCCACATTCAACTACATGGAGAAGGAAGGTGAACAGTTTGAAAACTCACATTATGGAGGATCATTAAACTTCAATGATATTTCAGCAGTGCCACTGTTGGTACTGTTACTGTACACGTGTACAGGTTAAGCGGAACGGTCAGCCTAAACCCTTGTCGGCCGAATGTTCCGGTCTCCTGAACACTCGACCCACTTGGTGCAGCACCAGTCAGGTGGACCACTAGGCCTACTTGGTGAGAACAGACTACATCCCAGTTAGGAAGAAAGAAAAAAAAAATCAAAACAAACAAACAACCTGGGCCGCTGGGCGCTACATTCCCTCTGCCAACCTGGGCAGAGCAATGGACTGACCTCATTCCTTATATTCCGTCCAAGCCGCTTCTTTTCACCTGACAGGTGAGAGTTTGCCCCGGCTGGACGTAGCGTGTGTATGGAACACGTTATTCCAACCAGTTCCTTTACCCTCCATCAGGGGCACCGGCTGGCCTGGGGGAGGCAGTATAGAGACCAGGATTACTGCATGTTTGTTGTGAGGGTACCTATAGGAGAAACAGGGAGAACATGCAAACTCCACCTAGGGTATGGGCACTGATTGCGACCGTCAGGTTGCCGTTACTATCAAAACCTCGACCAGCTGTCCGTCAGTCCATCCGTCCGTCCGTCAGTCCGTCTGTCACATGTCACACTTTTGCTCTGCTCATATCTCCGCAACCGTTGCCCCGATCCATGCCAAATTTTGCACACACACTCCTTGCCACTCTCACATGGCCCTCTTCTAGTGCCACCATGAGGCCGATTCTTGCAAAACACATTTTTGGACACTGCTCCTACAAATGTTGCCCTAAAATCACACAAATTGGTACACACTTGCTCTACACTCATGTCATCAACATGGATAGTCGATTTTTTAAAACACATTTTTGGACACTGCTCCTACACATTTAGCCCTAAAATCACGCTGCGACCTGACGGTCGCTTATCTCCTGATTAGGGAGTCTTACTGGTGACCTTCTAGCTGTGAGGCGACAGCGCCACCATGCTCCCTTTGGTTCAGTTTGTTTTACGAGCGTCCAAAACAACCATAAACATAACAACATAAGAACCACAGTTTGAGAACCAGTAACAATTGACTGCGAGTGACATTTACATGCTTAACAACAGGGTTGACCTCCATGTACTGCTTGTTGAAGAAAGGGGCCATATATCTTCAGACAGTTCAGGTCAGATCATAGGCAATACAAGATAATGCTGACCAAAACAAGGCAAGAAAAACGTTCAGGTATTATTAACTAATCTGTTATCAGAGCACTATATCCAATCTAAACTCCAACTAGCCTCACACAGGCCCATGTGATGCAGATTTCTGACTTCATAACAGATTTGACAACCCAGGTCTAACCCACTGCCATTGATAGTTACACCTCTGGCCGGTAAAGTGTGCTGTTGTACACCAAACAGAGCAAATATAGTTTTACGTATAGTTTTAAGTCAAGTGGATGCAGAGCAGAGTTCACAACTATAACAAATACAATCAATGGTGAACTATGTAGTTAAAGTTTGTGAATGCTACCATTAGAAAGATGGGCTAATAGCCTACTATCTGTGTTTATAGGCTAATTTTTCAATATTAATTATTAATAGTTAGCTAAGACACCGATTTCCATGGTAATGATGGACTAGGTTGGGTTGAATTGAGGACAAGTATTCATTTAACCTAGCATCCCCATTCAGTCCAGTTGAACATCATATTAAAATTAAAGTATAGTTACTAGCTAGCAAGTTCACAACAAGTTGCATTCATTTACGAGTTCGTAGATTTGCAATTTATCATCATCAAATTGAACAGGGCTAAACTGATACAACTGTAGCCTAGTTCCATAGGGGGAGGTCATGAACACCTGACACAAAGAAATCACCAGCTTGGATAAAACTGTAAGTAAACATTACTATGATGCAAGAGCAAGAGTGACCACAAGATGGCAGCATATCATCGTTAATGAAAATGGTACAATGTTGGTTCAGGTGTCCCCAATCAGTCTGTCAAACATTTTAAAGGACCCGGCCCCAAAATGAAATGATGTTATGGGGCTGTTAAGTATGACATCATTTTGTAGGCAGAGGAGAATTTCTGCCCCCAGTTTCTGTGAATCTTTTTACTATTTACACATTTTTCTTCTCTTTGTTGTTGAAAGGAAAGTGTTAGAATTATACTTTAGTCGTTATTTTTTAGTCGTTGTTTTTTGAAATAGCGAGGGACAGAAAATGCTCTGGGGGCAGATTCTCCTCTGCCTACAAAATGATGTCACGGCTTAAAAGCCCCATTTGGTCATGGACACAACAATATTGTTCCAAGGAGCCCCATAAGATTTGTTTTCTGGTTGTCCTACACCAGGGGTGGGCAACTTTGATGACGGAGAGGGCCACTATATTTTCACACTCACTCCAGGGGGGCCACATTGCAGTCAAACGTAGCAAAAGTAGCCGATCTACATGCTCAAAACGCATCACAAGTGGGACACATTTTGAGCTTGTAGATCTGCTATTTTTGAATTGGAATCCTGAATAGTTTTTTTTGTGCCATTTTTAAATTTGAATCCTGAAAATTTGCATTTTTATTTAATTTCAAATGCATTTATATGTTCTCAAATGTACAGTATGAACTTAAATACAAATACATTGGACAATGGACATAAAACAAAAAAGACTAGTGCTAGTCATTAAGCTACTGATATAGACTGAAGTAATTAAAGCTGGTCATGTTTTGCATGTTTAGAATTGTAACAGCTGAAATCAATAATATATCAGTATTCCGAGATTAACCTGCGGGCCGCATTAAGTGAAGGCGTGGCCGCATGTGGCCCCCGGGCCCCGGTGGCACGGTCTCTCTGCTATCTAAAACTCAGCACAAAAAGAAAGGAAACTTGACTTCAGTCCATTATATCTTCCCTTTAATAATACCAAATTGTATTGTGTTTTATATAATTTTCATCATTGATTCGTCACCTTTACAACGAGGTACAGCTTGTAAGCATCGGGGATTCGAGGCATGAGCTACACAGCCAAAAGTGTGGGTAGCGCCGAACAACATTTTGCCAAAATGGCTTGCAATACTGTTGTTGGCATTTACGCTTGTTTTGGGCTCCGCTGACACAGAGCTTAAAGGAGTAGTTCACCCCCAAAATGACTTTTTTTCTATTGATTACTCAGGCCATGGAGAGTAGAGTTCAATAATATTTTTTGGTTTTTGTAAGACAAAAATGTGATGACAATAAATTTACCCCCATTGATTCCGGATGGTGACCCGTTTCGAAACGGGTCACCATCCGGAATCAATGGGGGTAAATTTACTCGAATCAAAATTTTGTCTTAGGAATGTGACAAAAACCAAAAAATATTATTGAACTCTACTCTCCATGGCCTGAGTAATCAATAGAAAAAAAGTCATTTTGGGGGTGAACTACTCCTTTAACATTAACAAAGTGTAAAAATGGCCAATATGTGTTGTTTTTTCTTTTCCTTATTACTGTGGAAGAGTGCAATCATTCAATGCTCCAAGCAACAAAGGTGAACACTAAAATAACAGTATTACAGGCCTGCCTGGCCATTTTGACCATTTTGGTGGGGCGCTACCCACACGTTTGGCTGTGTTCCTCATTCCACTAATGCCAGATCCTTACAAGCTGTACCCTGTTGTAAAGATGACAAATCAACGATAACAAGGATATCAAACACAATACCATTTGGCATAATTAAAGGGGGGATATAATGGACCAAATGTTGGCAAGTTTTGGGTCGGCGCTACCCACACGTTTGGCTGTGGTGCTCATTCCACAAATGCCTGATGCTTACAAACTGTACCTCGTCGTAAAGGTGACAAATCAATGATAAAAATCATATAAAACACAATACAAATTGGTATTATTAAAGGGGAGATATAATGGACCGAAGTCAAGTTTCCTTTGTTTTTGTGCTGAGTTTATGTACTGTATATCATAGTGAGTGAGCTAGAAAGTACTTGAGTCTCTCAATTATTTGCATTGCAAAACGATTCGATACCGATTACCACATTATAAAACGATACGATACAAAGCCAAAACGGTACGATATTTCGCTTTTGCAAACAATATAGTAGATTTTACGATTCAGTTACTATTTCGTTACACGCCTAAAAAAACAGTAGCCTCCGCAATTTTCAAATGCTTCCGTCATACATACATTTACAAATCTATGTAAATAGTCCAAGCATACATACTGTAGCTTGCTGCTTAGCAGAAATGGGAATTGGCAATATATAAAATGTAACGGATTTTAAAATATGACGGAAATGACAAACAGTTGAAAAAGTTTAATAATTTCTGTTTAATTATTATCAAGAAACATTGTACCCGGCAAAAAACAAACAAACCCACGTTCTTATCATAATTATGAGCAAACAAGATTGCTAGAATGCTATCATAGAAAGTATTTTGTTCATTCTCAAAGAGAAGAGTCTGAACTGGATGTGTGCTGTGCAGAAATATACCCTAGCAAAGTTAAAGATTGTCATCTGCTGAAAAATAATAAAGTAAAAATGTTTTCGATGTAGATTTGAGTCTGAGCAAGAGCCATCTGTAAAAAGCACTGTATTATTATTACTATTATTATTATTTTGTCTTAAAATTTGATTGAACAAATTAAATCCCTTTTGTTAATACAGGCTGTTTTCTCATAATCACAGCGATTATCAGCAGATAAATTGTGTCGATTGTAATGAATTTATGCAGATAAAAAGTGCAACCTAAAGCATTGTTCCTTAATGCCATGATACATACATGTTCCATCATATGATGGCGTCACACACCGAAAACAGACACAATCACAACGGGGTGCGGAATGGATGCGATGCGTTGTGAGCTTGTAGATCAGCTGTTTTCGGCATGCATCACTGTCAGTGTCATACGATAAAAGTATAAATTGTGTGAAGTGAGGTAAAGCTTGTTGAACGAGCACAACACTTTCTATGCTGGGAGTGTACTGTATAGAGGGAATTTTAAAAAGTTATGCATTTTGTTGTATTGCACCTGTGCCAAAACGATTTGGCCATTATTAAAGCACTCAGCTCGTCGTGCGAGCCAAACTAAATTTCTATTTAACTTGTTTTTCTTTGGTCTTTTGATCCTTATAGATACAAAATGCGTAAAAAGATCAGCATTATATAGCAATTATAAAAAAACAAACACTTCTTAGGCTGAGCGACACAATGAATTAAGGCCACGTTAAAAAACGGACTAAACATTCATGCCAAAGATAAATACAGCTGCAATCCCCCATCTCTCATCTAAATTATTATCACCCACCCAGATAACCTCTACACAAAGAAGGAATGTCGTCGAATACACAAAAAAAGGACAAGTTATGTTCTTGTAGACCTTAAAAGGACAAAGATTATCCAGTATCTATGGCACAGTGAAATCTGCTACAGTATCCTGGTTTCCACAAAGCATTCATAAGGAACAATTAGAGCGAGATGAATGTACGGTGCAGTCCTGTTAGCTGTGTGTGAGAGAGAGAGAACTAGGGTTGGGATCAAGGAGAAACAAGGGGAATTGGGAGTAGGGATGGGACGATATGAACATTTCATATCACAATTATTGTGACAAAAGAAATAGTGATTTATGATATTATAATCAAAATCCATTATCCCGGAACATTTGCCAAAAAATAGCCGATCTACAAGCTTGCGACGCGTTGTGAGCTTGTAGATCGGCTATTTTTTGTCAAAGACTTATGATAGAGAGTGAAAAAGATAGAGAGTGAAAAAAAGAGTATGTGCTGGAGCAGTGGTTCTCAAAGTGGATTCCAGGGACTCTGTGGGTTCCTTTTGGGTACAAGTCTGTAACTCTAACAGTGTACAAATGGAACCAAATGAACCCTTACGGGTCCTTCCATTTGTACAGAGTTAAGGGGAGAGTTAAGTTTGAGAACCACTGTGCTGGAGGATAGATAGATAGATAGATAGCGCTCCTCTTCTTCCCAGTGCCAAGTATCGTCGTGTTTTCAGGTCTCTCGGCGTCCAGCATTTTGTTTTTAGTTTTTTCTTTGGCAGCGCACCCTGGTGTGCTTCAAGCAGAAAATAGCTCAACTTTCGTAGGGGAGAGGAGAGGCAGGCGCCACTCAGCATCAATGTCACGTTGTTGGCCGTTTGTGAAAACCAGTCGTTTTTTTACCACCTGGCTTTGAATCGATACCACAACCACACAAGAAGTAGTCC
This sequence comes from Nannobrachium achirus, assembly GCF_963921795.1. NCBI lineage: Eukaryota > Metazoa > Chordata > Actinopteri > Myctophiformes > Myctophidae > Nannobrachium > Nannobrachium achirus. Next base: position 8,944,039 of record NC_137813.1, on the reverse strand, counting down.
ATTGTTTACCGTAATTTCAGCTACGCCATTTGTAATAATAATAATAATGCGAATGACAGCAACAGGTTGTGTTAGGTTTGAACGTCGCGGCCGTCAATAAACGCTACGCGCGCTTATTGATTTACAAGAAGTGCTCTGGAGATTATGTCCATAGCATTCCCCCGCTCAAAAAAACACTTTGTGTGGACAGAAAGGAAGGAAGACTCGGGGCCCTGTTTTCACCGGTGCCTTACCGCTTATCCCTAAAACCTTTTTTGCCCCTTCTTACTATTTTGAAAAACACTTTTAAATATAGTTCAAACACCCGATCTACAAGCAAGTTTAGAGATAAGCGGTAAGGCAGTGACGACAAAAAGGCCTGTGGGGTCCAGTCATGTTGAGGCCACTGTCACAGTGTTAAGGAAGTACAAACAGGACAGAGGATTAGACGGTGCAGTGTTCCAGTCACTTTGGGCTTCTAGCTTGATATTTGTTGGAGCTTCGAACATGAATAACAAAGTTGTGCCATTGGACCACGTGCATAAGAGAGAAAACACGGTATTGGATGGATAACGACCTATCGCAGTTAGACCCGCCTTTCCATCACAGCACGGTGTTCTCCAATTGGACCTCTGCCTCCGCGGGTGGGTTTAGGGAGGAGGAGGAGGAGGGGGCGGGCTCGTGACCAGCAGAGCTCTCCTCCTGTTGGTCCACGGCGATCACAGGTACGAAGGCTCGTCCAATCCCCTTTGAGAACAGCCCTCCATCTGTTAAAAAAAAAAAAAAAAAAAAAAAAAAAGGCCAATCAGAGTGAGAGGTCAACAATTGGCCCGATCGGATTCCTCAAAAACGCCACCAAAAAAGAAGAACCAGCAAAACACGTGCATACAACCACAAACTTTTTGAACCATTCTCTCCCCAATTTAGTGCTTGTCAATGGCCCTCATGTGTACTGCGATCCCTTGTCATGATGTTAACTCCAAATAATTGGAGAGATTCTCTCCAGTTGGTGGTCCGATTAGAAACTTCAATTCCAAAATATTCTTCCTCATTGACTAAAAGTCAGTCTTTTAGCGCATAAACAAAGCAGTTTCTGTCAATGTATGACATACAGTACATGGGCAACTGGCGGCACCGGGGGCCACATGCGGCCCCCACCTTCACTTAATGCAGCCCACAGGTTAGTACCGGACTACTGATTTCAGCTGTTACAATAAAATTCCAAACATGACCTGCTTTGATTCGGTCAGTCTATATTAGTAGCTTAACGACTAGTATAGTAGAATTAAAATGTATTTTTTTATGTCCAATGTATTTGTATTTAGGTTCATAAAGTTAACATGGGTATTTAACTAAATGCGTTTGAAATTAAATCAAAATGTTACATTTCAGGATTCCAATTCAAAAATAACAAAAAAATTATTCAGGATTCCAATTCAAAAGAAGCAAAAATAGACGATCTACAAGCTCAAAACTACTTTGAGCTTGTAGATCTCTGGAGTGAAGGTGGAAATATAGTGGGCCTCGCCATCATCAAAGTTGCCCACAATGTCACGGCATTTAAAAAATAAATAAAGAAACTGATATGCAAACTTCATGATGATTTTACTATTTAAATTGGGAAGAAGATCCGTTGACACAAGTTTGCCTATTATTATTATTATTTTAAAACCGCTTTATCATAAAATTGTGATTTTGCCGTTTCACGCAAGTCAATGAGGCAATTTTGGAATATCAATTTCTAATCAGCACACCAACTATTGAAAGCAAATATACGCAGTTACATAATGGCAAGCCAAACATCGACCAAAAAAATATTTTCAATTTAAGGAATGCACGCATGCACACCAACACGTCTTCTCACTCTCTGTAAGACACTAAGGATTGCTTCTTATACATCTTGTCGTAGTTCCTTGAATTTACCGTGATGAACGACACATTTGGATTCCAATTCAGATACGTTGGTTCATAAAACAAATAACAACAAATAACAAATACAATTTATATAGCACTTTTCTAAGTCGCTTTCAGTGTAAGAAGAGCGTAATCCTTGGTGTGTTAATCTTTTAGATGCCACAAACTCCTCTGTTTTTTTTTTTCTAGATGGACCCCCATGTCAGGAGCACTAGAAACGTGTGCACACACAGCGTCCAGTTGTAAACATAACGTCTGTTAGTTAGATGGGTTAGAGGCAGTTAGTAAAGCAAAGGCAGGTGTTGCTGTCCACAGCTCAAAGCCAGCCCAGACCTCAGCCTCAGCAAACACACATGCATGTTGTCAGTAGGCTTGTCACAATTACAACATAATGGTCCTGAGTAGGGCTGTCACGATATGACATTTTACATGGCGACATCAATCGCCCAAATAATTGCGATTAGCGATTTAATTGTGTTTTTGCCGTTGACAGTTACATTTCTGTTTGGCTTTTAGGCTTTAAGTTGCACATGGCAGATATGACACAGAACCTAAATATACAAAGAAATTACTGACATATTTGACAACTTCATACTTAAAAAAGAACAGTGATTGTGGAAATAGCAGATCTACAAGCTTAGGTTTTATGATCATGACAGCCCTACATGTTAGCAGCTGTGGAGAGCGAGGGTTAGTGGGGATATTTATACAATACATTGTACTGTGCATAAAGTACAGCATGCATACCATATACTGTACCGTGCATAGGGTACATTATGTACTGTATACAGGTATACTGTATGCACACACAGCAACAGTTTTTCACCCAACCCGATCACACACATAACGCCTGTCGACTGGAAACCTCATATATCTCCTAAATTAACATACTTTTCAGGATTAAAATTCAAAAGCGTCAAAAGCAGCAGATCTACAAGCTTGTTTTCAAGCTTGTAGATCTGCTACTTTTGATGCTTTTGTGTGGTGCCGTTACAGTATTTTACAGAAAAGACACAACAGGTTATCATAATGGAGATACGAGGTTTCTGCCCAACAGCAAAGATATAGTAAGGGGATATCTTAAAAAGTCCTGGAATAAATTTCTTACAAAAAAGAAAATCACCAATGTGTTTGTAAAGGTGTCTAGTAACACATCTAAGTTGGGGTCCCATTAAAGGTATATTCAGTGATTGTATTTCATTCAAATAAAAATATAATTCTTTGGTACATTTTCCATTCATTCTCCTCACTAGAATGTGTGGTGACCATATAAGGACTTCCACAATGGCCCGTGTTACGAGCATAGCTAGATTCGGTTTTCAGAGGTGGCCAGCCAGTCCTCGACCAATCAGGGTAGAGTATGGCCGTAGTTATGTTATGATGTTTAGTTATGATGGTCAAAATAAAAGTTTTGAGAACCACAGTCACTCTGAATTAAGAACATCTGCTAAATGCCTAGATTGTAAACTATTGAACTCATAAAATGCCACAGTCTCGTAGTAAATCAGTATCATACATATCCTGAAGCTGGAGACGTAGGCGGTGATTGGGTCTAATGATCAAAACGAGAACGTTATAATGGTGTAAAAAAATCTATAAAAAACTAAACATTTCCTGTAAGGCCAGTAAGGGACAAGATGACCCCGGCCACTTTCATTATCACTGAATACACCTTTAAATTAACTATACAGGATAAAACACACCAAAATAAATATGCTTTAAGTAGCATGTGAGGGGTCAAACTAGAGGTTTTTCATGATTATGAATACATTGCAAGCATTTGTTTTGCACGAAAAACAATCCTTGAGGTAAAGGCGGCTCCCACAAAACTGTGAAAAGTGATGACTCATCAATAAACAATAGTTTTCTGGGGCTGTTTTTAGCCCAAGGATTGTTTTTCGTTTTTTGGATTCAGAATCATGAGAAACCCCCCTAGTTTGACACCTCACATGCTACTTAAAGCATATTTATTTTGGTGTGTTTTATCCTGTATAGTTAATTTAATGGGACCCCAACTTTCATCAGCTGTCAAGGATTCTCCTAGGGAAACAGAATTTCAGTATTTGTGAGATGTGTTACTAGACACCTTTACAAACACATTGGTGAAGACATTTTTTGGTAAGGAATTTATTCCAGGATTTGAAACTATTTCTGAAGATATCCCCTTACTAACACATAGACAGCACACAATAAGACATGCAAGCCGATGGAGGGTGTTAACGCGTCAGCCAACCGTTACCGTTACCTTACCATTGCCTGCCTTTCAAAGCTCATCGTACAGGCAGGCCGACCAGCTCAGACATCTGCAATGTTTACATCGTTTATCCCATCATGCATCGCTTCAGAACACCACAGTTTACATTCAAAGTGCAGTGCAACAAAGAAGAAGACAATGAAGCCGGAGTTATTCCACCATGAACTGAAACCACATGATACTCAGCGGCTCATGGTATCAGCAGGCAGTGCTTTCAGTCGTTCTACAGTTATACAGACTAATAACATTAAACAGAGTTAGTGACCATTATTATTATAAGAGGCTCTCGCCGTAGTCTGAAGACTCACCTCTTCAGACTGTACCTCACGCCCAAGCACTAACTTAGTTGGGGCAAATCCGATACTTCCGTGACCACGAGAGCGAAGGTCCGTTTCTCAATGGATTTGTCATCTAGGAGGGTTATTAAACAAATTTGACCAGGGTGTATTTTTCAAAATGGTGGGGAAAATGTTTGACAGCTAGGGTAATGTTCAGTCTCATTCACTTACTATACACTACTACACTATAAAGACTACACCAACAGACTGTGAAAATTGATGACTCATCACTAAACCATCGTTTTGTGGGGCCATTTCTTGCCCAAGGAATGTTTTTCGTGCAAAACAAATGCTTGCAATGGATTCAGAATAATTAAAAAACCCTAGTTTGACCCCTCACATCCCACTTAAAGCAGATTTTTTGGGAGTCATTGTTTTCCTATAGTGTAGTGTAGTAAGTGCATGAGACTGAAAATTACCCTAGCTGTCAAACATTTTCCCCACCATTTTGAAAAATACATCCTGGCCAAACATTTTTAATAACCCTCCTAGATGACCAATCCATTGAGAAACGGACCTTCGCTCTCGTGGTCACGGCTAAACTTGCCTACTAGCACTCAACTCTTCAGGGTGTACCTCGCCTACCTAGCACTCAACTCTTTAGACTAACTCACCTCCACCTTCCATAGATCCAGTCGCTTATTTCTCTTGCAAAATCTGGCAACACTGAAGACTGAGAAGCCAAGAAAAAAATTCAAAAAAAGTCTGCTGAACAGAGTGAGTCAGTCCATTCCAGTCCATTCCTACTTCCAGTATGAAACTGTTTGCCTCGTAGTTCACCGACTAGAGCTCATGCTTACTCTGACCTCACACTTTAAGAGTCTCTGGATAATAGCGTCTGTCTGCTAAAAGCCTTAAACTAAGCTCTACACGTTGTGATTGTAATTGGCTTCATGTAGAATATTTCCACTGCCATCTGGATGTGATGAACGAACGCTCCAGTAGTGGAACTCATTCTGACGCTACGGACACTACAGCCACTACTTTTTTTTTTGTGATGATCTACAAATACATGTTCAGGAATCAGGTGTATTCATTTTTGTCAGTCAAAATTTCAATCGATCAAACAGGGTCAGAGATGAGTTTCCTCATGAAAAAAAAGAAGAAAAAAAATATTTTGTGCGCACACACACACACACACACACACACACACACACACACACACACACACACACACACACACACACACACACACACACACACACACACACACACACACACACACACACACACACACACACACACACACACGTCCTACACATACATGCACACAAACACACATGTGCACTATGGCTGTCAAAAAAAATTATTGAATCTTAAAATCGTTGTCTTGGAGGAACATTTTCTAGTGTTAATTCAACCATTCAACCACCGATAATTAGCGCAAAAGAATTCCAACGGTTAAAGCTTTTGTCTAAATTTCGTGGATGCAACGGTTTTGACTCTGAATGCATTATATATTTGCATGATTTCTATGCAACATATAGTAGTAGTAATAATCTATTCTTAAGACTAAAAGTCTGTAATGTGATTTCTGAGCTCATTTGACAGCAGTAACAATGTAAACTAACACTATTCAGTTTGAAAACTCAATCCTGAACTCTGCGAGTGTAACAAACATAACCTTTGTACACTCTCAGAGTTACAAACCGAGGATTTCACCGTGAACTCGACACCAGCGGTACAACCTCTTCCTAACGCTACGTTACCTGTTATGATCTTGGAGGCGGAGCCGAGGAAGCCGCCGTCGTCGTCGCCGTCGCCGTCATTGGCTGGGGCGGCGGCCGGCGGCTGAGGGGGCGGCGGCATGTTGGGCCTGGAGCGGGGCTTGGGGGCGGGCCTAGCGGGCCGGGGGAGGGACCCCCCGGTGGGGTAGGGGTTCTGCGGGAGGAGGAGAGGCGGGGGCGTGTCCGTGTCCGGGGGGGTGGGGCTGGGGCTGCTGCTGCGCGGAGACGACTCCGCCTCGCCCTGCTGGTGGAGGAGGGGGGAGGGGTGGTGCCCCCCCCCACCGGGCGGGGGCTGCGGGGGCGGGTGGGCCGGGGCGTGGATGGGGCTGTCTTTGCCGCCGTGGCGTCGAGGCGTGGCGGCAGGATGCTGATGCTGGGGGTGGGGGGATGCGGCGGTGGTGGGGGTCTGCTGGGGGTGGGGGGGTCCGCTGGTGGTGGTGGCGGGGGGGGTCTGCTGCTGGTTGCTGAAAGGGCTGGCCAGTTTGGGGGGGGCCGGGGCCTGCTTCTTGGTGACTGCATGCGGGAGGGAGAGCAAGAAAGAAAGAAAATATATCAAGTGGTGGAAAGAAGAAGTGATCCGATATCGGAGTCCCCATAAGGGCTCAAAATGCTAGTGTTGTTTCTGTTTTCACTCCACTTTAAAGAACGTCACTGAAAATAATCTTAACAAGATTACAACGCTGTAAACTTGTAGATCAGCTATTTTATGAAAACGTTTTCCCCAGAATAAGGACACTGGGGGTTTAATTGGTTAAAGGAACACTTCATAGGAATAGACTACGTGACAACCAGGAATAGTCTGGTGACCACCAGAGAGATGGGTGACAGCCGGAATGTAGATGGCACCCGGGAGCAGGTTGGGTTAGCACCCCAGCCCGTGTCTTCGAGGAAGAAGCGCAACAAACCTACGGTGAGGCATTAAGGAGGGCCAGGCAAGCTGCTAGCCACAGGTCCTGGACCTGGTGAGATGTAGGAGGAGCCCGGCCAGGAGTCAACCCACAGAGCCTTCCACGTGCCAGATTGACCCTCCAAGTCTCGGCAGAGTAGTTCTGGAGCAGCCGAGTGTTTGGCCCTGTCTTTCCCTAAAGGGATTGTGGGTAGCTACTCACCTCTGCGCATCAGGTGTGGACTGGGGCCCCGGGATCCCCCCTGAGAGTGGGGGGTCCCCGGCGTCAGGTAGACCGACCCGTTCCTCTGTAGAGGGGGGGTGGAGGTCAGCTCACGGGCCGGGCTGCGGACACACACACACACACACACACACACACACACACACACACGGTCAGATAAAATGTCAAGAACCACTGAACTAATCGATTTAATCAATTATGAAAAGTGTATCAATTTAGACCAGTTTCAACATTTCCGAAAACAGGTGATCTATACAAGCACACAAAGCAAAACATTTTGTCAGCTTGTAGATCAGCTATTTTCATTGCCTTACTGCAAATTATTGTAGTGGAAGTGGATGATCAGACTAATTGATTGAGTTGATTATTAAAAAGTCTATGGTGGAATCTTTCACATAGATTTGTGGATAAAGACATAAACACAACAGCTAAACAAAACACCAAAGAGCTCCTTAATTACTTGACCAATAAAACAAATATTGATAGAACAATCAAATAATAAAATACAATCAATAGTTGCAACAACAATCCGATTAGCAGTCAACACGTCAGGGCTGACGCAGCGAGGGTGGAGGACTCATGCATAACATCCAACTCTGCATGGAACAGTTTTTACATGGATGATGATGTTATCACAAACACACTGATGTTTTGGTTTGATTTGATTCAGACAGACAAGAAGGATGCAGAAATGATTCTGTTTTTTCTTTCAGGAGGTTTTGATCGGAAGCGTGCAGCATGCGAGGTGAGATGCATGCGACCACGGCGGGAAAGGCTTACAAGCATTCAGACCACATGCCAGACAGCCAGACAGCCAGACAGACAGACAGACAGACAGACAGACAGACAGGCAGGCAAATAATCAGGTACAGTACATGGTCAAAATCACCCCATCTTAGAGGGCAAGGATAAGCCAGTGGTTCTGAAACATGTTCAGGTAAAGGACCCAACATATTTTATTAACTAACTAAGGATTTTGGGCAAGGGATAAGAAAATAATGATTGCCCATCTAAAAGTTACTCATTTTGTTGGGGACCCCCCTGGAACCCCCTCCTAGGTCCCCCTGGGGCGTCCCCGCACTCTCTGTCCGGATGTAACTTTGAGAACCACCGCTGTAAAACAATCCACTGCCTCCAGAAGTCATTTAGGAGATGAATTTAGCATTATACATGAAGATGAACCAAGCAAATTACAAGATTTAATTTCATTATTCTTTCGTTACGTCGACAAAACAGAAAACATTAACTTTGCTTGCACACACACACACACACCAGGCCTTGACACTAAAGCTTGCCCACTTGCCCCCGGCAGGTAAATAAAACTTTCAGGCAGGTGGAGTTTGCTTTCAGGTTGCCCGACCGGGCAAGTGCTAGTTTGAAAGGGGACGCAATAACACAGCACAAGATATCCGTCTAAACACCTGAACGCGGCCAAAGCGCTCTGTCTTCTGGTGGTCTTTGGAATGTAAAGTAAAAGCGCTGTTTACCTATAATGTACTGTTTTCACTGTTCACTGTAAAAATATAAAATAGGTGTGATCTGTGAAGTCATATTCAATCATAACTATGTAGGTATTTGGATAAAGATTGAGGTATGACATTTTTAAAGTGTAAAATTGAACGGCAATTCAAATTTTACTCATCATTTTCTAATGGGCAATTTACTTTTCGGGCAAGTGGGCATGACCTTTGGGCAAGTAGATAATGACCTGTACTTGCCCGACAGGCAAGTGCCTCTCAGACCTTAGTGTCAACCCGTGCGCGCGCACACACACACACACACACACACACACACACACACACACACACACACACACACACACACACACACACACACACACACACACACACACACACACACACACACACACACACACACACACACACACACAACGAACAACAAGATAAATCAAAGATAAATCAAGGTAAATCAAAATGAACGCTGATCGAGGGTTTTGTTCGACAGGCGAGCTGCGGTGGGTCGGGCAGGCGGGCGGGCGGGCAGGCGGGTGTCACACCCACGCCACCTCACTTCCTGTCTTACCTGCCCTCCTCTGAGATGAGATGGTTTAGAGGCTGAAGAACATGGACCACACCTCCACCTCCACCACCACCACCACCACCTCCACCTCCACCCTGCCCACCTCCACCTCCAGCTCCCAGGCCAGGCTGCTCAGCCTCCGTGGCCAGCAGGGACAGAGGCTGAGGCTGGGGCTGAGGCTGAGGAGGGTCAGTCTGGGGGGCTTCCAGAGATGGAGGCGAGCTAAGCTGCTGAGGCTGCTTTCTAATAACAGTGCCGGTTCTACGCGGGGCTGGCTCTGGGTGTTTGTTAACAATGCTGGGGGGGGGGGGGGGGGGAGAGAGAGTTTAGGGAACACACACACCATGAGAGAGAGAGGGGGGGAAAGAGGAAACCATATGCAAGGTAAATTTTATGCTTTGCGCGAATGATGTGCCTATGTACTACAAATGTGTGTTGCAAACCAAACAAATCATTGTCGCAGCCTGGCGTCTTCTTCATAACATGTACGGTACTGTCATATTTGGTCATAGGATGAAGTAAGCTCTGTTACGAGGTAAAAGACTACATTTACTTCCTCATTTAGATCATAAATAATCGTCACTGTCGGGCAGAGACCTCGTATTTCCAAGTTTCAAATTTGTATGTTTTTTTCCGCAAAGTAAAGTCATTGTGTGCTTGTAGGCATTGTGTGCTTGTAGATCGGCTGTTTTCACTAGTTTAAATCATTTTTTAAAATGATAAATACAAAACAAACGGTTTTGGACATACAAGGTTTCCACCCGACAACGACGATAATTAACAATTTTGCCATTTAGCAGAAGCTCTTTATCCAGAGTGACTTAAATCTGTAAACAACGTAAACACATGGAATGTAGAGAGACAGTGTGGTTTCTCAGTAATCTAAGCTCATACAGTAGTAGTAAACCATATGCATATTTGCATCAATACAATATTTTTAAAAAATCACAATCCGTACATTTGAGACGCTGTCGGCGAGTTGCAGGCATTATGAGCGCTCGAAACTCAGATCTTTCAGAAACACGTTAGTGCGACGCGTCGCTGGACACTTGACGCTCAAAGCATAAACAGACCTTAAGTTCTGATTGATACTATAGTCGTGTGACACGGTGCACAACCAAATGAGGTGAGACAGAGAGGGACAGAGAGTGTGAGTGCAGCAGGTTTAAGTGATATTTATTTTACAAATAGCTCTATATTCAGACACTAATCATTGCTATGATGTTTGCTATAGTGTCGGTGCCGCTCCGCCTCTTTAGTAAACTGAAAATAAATGTTCCAGTCAGGAGACCGGTTTTACCCAATCAGGAGAGAGAGAGAACTTCTACAGGATAATAGGATTAACAAATTGCATTGGAACTAAGTAATGAAATCAAATAAAGCAGACAACATTTCAACACTATAACATGAGGCTGCTGATAAAAGCTCTTTGTCTGGTTCTGTCTCCTGATTGGATAACATTGGTATCCTGACCTGAAAGTGTATCTTCAGTTTTATAAAGAGCTGGAAGGACTTAACACTCCATAGTAATGATATCGGAATATAGAGCTTTAACTACATACTGTACGTTTTCTTCCCCAACCAAAATATATCACTCACGCCCCCTTAAAGGGACATGGTCCCCAGGCTGATTTTGTAGTTTGTTTTCCTGGTCAGGGTTTAAAACTACAACATGGCAGACTAGTAAACAACACAGCTGCATATAGGTGTGTCCAGAGACACGGGCCAATGTGCAGCTATAGCATGATACAGTATAGCAGGGTGCCCACACTATTTTGACTTCAGAGCACCTCACCAGCTCAACATGATCTACCCACCCAAAACAAATGTACCTAAGGGGGCGTTGGAATAGCCGCACAAGTGTTACATATAAGACAAACACACTTGGAATGGGAAATACTGGGGAAAGAAAGTCTTCATCCCATTCTGTATGGAAGTGGTAGGTTTTGGGGTCATTTGCAAAACAAAACAAAGCATTCCATTGGGGGCTTTTCCTACTTTAACAGTTTTACTGCCAGATGTTATTATTTATTTATTGGGTCTGGTGCCAGCAAAAAGCAGCTTACCTTTGCGACGTTATAGAAAAAGAACTATTCATTTTTTTTGCAGCCTCATGCAAGAATTAATGTGAATTGGCCGCGCTCGGCTGCCATCCATTCAGACCACTGAATCGCTTCAGAGCAATAGATGCAGAGAAAATAACAAGGAAGTGATTTGTTACTCCATTGATGCTAACGTGTAGTGGATTTTTGAGAGCAGCGGTACGGGAGATGTTTTTACTGTACACGGCGGCGCGACCCCTCATCAGCTTACGGACATCAATAAGGTAAAAGAACGAACGGCCGTATTGGCTATGCGCGGCGTTCAGAATTGGGGCGAACGGGAACGTCCGTAGCAGTAAAAGAGTTAAAAGCCATGAAGGGAACTGACAGGCCCTTCTTGATGTCGATCAATCAAGTCACCTTAATTCAAGTGACAGATGAGATGACATCCTTTGTGATCTACTGGTAGATCACAATCTACCTTTTGGGCACCCCTGCAGTATAGAGACACACCTAACATTGAACACACCCAATATGCATTTGATTAGCCACAGCTGTGTTGCTTACATCAGGTCAGTGTTGTGCAGCCTGCCATGTTTTTACCCCACTGTAGTTTTTTACTCTAAAGTGGAAAACAAAAATCAGCCTAGGTTTTCATGTGCCTTATTTTACAGCAAACTCTGGAGATGAGTGCACAAAGCAGGAAGTAAACCCAAAGCACAACACCATGACTTGTGAAGCCTTACTTTATATTCTGTCACACAACAGTATTGCATGCCAATAATAGCAGACATACAAGCTCACACGGTTAGGTCGGCTATTTTTGTCGTGAGAACCCCGTTGTGTGACAAAGTATGAATCAGGCTTCACAGTCATGGTGTGGAGACTCTACGTTCTTTGCAGAAAGACGACACCAGATGCCTCTATACCAAGGAAACCCACAGAAACCATACAGGAAGCAGCCTACAGATAAAAACCTAAGCTTTAATAGAACAGAACTGTGAGAAAAAGGCCTTTACACAGAAGATACAAGTCATCTACAGTCAGAAACATCAACTGAGACATTGTGCACAGGTTTTCTTTGATGTTCCAAAAGTATCTGAATCGGTTTCCCCAAAAATCCTTTAGGTTTAAAGCTCGTTCTGACTGGAACAATGCACCTGTTCATATTCGGTCAATAACTTATTTTCAGTTGTTTAAAACGGGCCTTTCCTCTCACCTTGAGATTGAGATTACCTGTTCATGTTTTCACTAAATTATCATTATAACGCAATGATTCATCTATGTGCTCTCTGTATTGTTGTTGTTGTATGTTTCGTTTTTTTCTTTCTTTGGTTGACGTTGTATGAATTGCCCATTCATTATTTCGTGTAATTTGTGGAGGGGGTTATTCTCAATAACGAATTTCAGACAAACATGACAAGCAACACATTAGGGTTGGCCCCGAAATATCGGAATATTTGGACACTCGCTCTGCAGATTGGCGTTCAAACATCATTTCAGTATTTGGATGTTTATTTCGTTTTTAAATATAAATATTTCAAGTGTGCAAGGAGCATATCGTCTCTGCCGGGTGGAAACCTTGTATGTCCAAAACCATTCCGTTTTAATAATAATAAAAAAATAAAATGGTGAAAATAGCAACTACAAGCTCTGCAATTTTCAACAATTTGGAAATTGTGGAAATAATTTTACGTCATCAGGCATCCACGACCGGAACCACTGGCGCTGTGGACCTCCAAAATGATTCTCCTAGTTTAAAATGGTTATGTCAATCTGTTGTTCTAACTCCTAGCGTGACTAGCGAGGATAAACTAATTGATTCACATTATGTGGGGAACAAAAACAATGCGACGCCAACCAGAACACGATTCTTTTTGTTCTTTTTTCCCCCTAAACTGGACCACAAGGGCCAGTTTGGAACGAATACCAGGCTTTCCTCCGCAGTAGTGCATTCACCAAATATTCGAAAATCAAAGTCACTATTCGACGTTCATCGAAGTCGAATATTTTCTTCTTTTTTTTTTCTCTTTAAAAAATATATAGCCTAGTTTATATAGCTTGGCTAGATAGGAAGTCATAAGAATGAGTTGTCAATGCCCCTGGTGGATGAATTTGTTAATGCTCTAGACCAGGGGTTCTCAAACCTTTTTAGGCCGTGACCCCCGAAAATAAACATATTTGAACTGGGGACCCCCTCCCTGACAAGCACTTGGAATTGTAGGTATTATATTTAGTGTGACTCGCTTCCGCAGATAAATATTGTGAAAATAGCAGATCTACATGCGTTGCGAGGCGTTGTGAGCATGTAGATCGGCTATTCACAATGTTCGCCTCTTGCTTACTTAATATTTGACAGTTTGTCCAGTCCGAATATACGACAATTCGAATACTTTGAGGTCGAATAATTTGAATACTAAAAATCACTATTGGTGAATGCCCTACTCCGCAGTGGAAAGCAGGGTCGGATCAATCTGCTACTTTTGATTCTTTTGTGTGATGCTGCAGTGATGATCAAGAAGGGCATTAATCTACAAAAGAACACAATAAGTTAGAATATGGAGATAAGAGGTTTCTGCCCGACAGCAACAACACCCTTGAGACCCACTACACCCAGCACAGTTGTAGTGTTAGTTACATAGGTTGAGACCCACTACACCCAGCACAGTTGTAGTGTTAGTTACATAGCATACATTGGTATATTAGGGACACCCTTACATCAAACAAAGTGACAGATCCAATCATCCCAAAAACACCACAAGAGGTTCAAAATGGTTTCCCTTATAACTGAAATGGCAGAGATTAGTGAACATTCTCTTCTTCAGATTCAGCACCAACCATTCTTTGGGATAAAACAACATAGCTTATCATCGTCATCATCTAACAGTGCTATTATAGTGCAGTGGTTCTCAACCTGTGGGGCGCGACTCCCCGAGAGGGGTCGCCAAATCATTTGAAGCGGGGTCGCCAGATGCGTTCCTGAATGTGCTAAAAAAAAACTAAAAACGACTGAATTTAAAAATAAATAAACTAAAATAACATTCAGTAGAATCACAATCAAGAATATTTAATTAGCAGGCATAGTTTTTTTAGGAGAAGAGAGAGTGAAAGAGGACTGTGTGTGTGTTTGTGTGTGTGTGTGTGTGTGTGTGTGTGTGTGTGTGTGTGTGTGTGTGTGTGTGTGTGTGTGTGTGTGTGTGTGTGTGTGTGTGTGTGTGTGTGTGTGTGTGTGTGTGTGTGCGTGCGCTGTCTGGGCACAATGAGACACACCATCTCTATGCAGCTGACAAGACTCACACTTCCCTTTTCCCCAGTTAACTAACGTGCTCTGTCAAAGTTGAAGAGACTTGTTTACTCTGTGGCTATGACTTGGAACAGTAACTCTCAATAGCCCTGAGCCAGTGGATGGAGCTTGCTGTTAAATGTACAGTACCACACACACCAGTATCCAACACCTCCACCGTGAGTGAGAAAAACGTAAAGGCACAGCGACGCAAATACCTGCAGCAATTCCCCCCCCCCCCCCCCCCAAATACTCCCAGTCTTCCTCCCTGCTATGAAACTGATCAGCCCTAATGTGTATGTATGGTGCCCTGAGGGGACAACATTTTTTGGACACCTCCCGCTTAAAACCCAGAAAGCAAGAAGGATCGCGAGGCTGCGCTTTCACGGTCTGTACTCATACTGAAAGTCTAGATCAGTCTAGATTTTGCCCTTCTGCTCCACGGGAGGTTTCTGCTTAACGCCAGAAGCGAGAGCCCGTAAAACGTTAAGAGTAGTGGTATTTCAACGGCGGCGCCACGTGCCGAAGCTGCGGGCCTCACACTTATTCTACACCTGTCTCTTCATAGTGCCAGATTAGGGGTGACCACCATGGCTGCCCATTGCCAGAAGGGATAGATGTGTATTTTCATCTTGGATGCACATCAGAGTAAATATTACTCCTCTTATCAAAACCCTGTAGCTACGGTATATTAAAGCCACAACTGTAAATATAGTTGGTTTTCATAATTTTAGCATATTATTTATCAGCAGTCTGTATGTGTGCACACACACAGTGTTCAGTGTGTGTATGTTGTAAGGAGGGGGGTTGCAAGACTTGGCCAAGTCCTAATTGGGGGTCGCACGGACCAAAAGGTTGAGAACCACTGCTGTAGTGTAAAAACAAAACAAAAAGAAACACATCGCTGTCGGGCAGAAAGCTTGTATCTCCATATTTCAACTTTTTCCATTCTTTTCTCCCTGCAAATGAATGTCTGACTTCATCATACGACAGTGTCACACAAGTAGCAAAAATAATCAGTCACAACATGCCATGATGTGACGAGTTGTGAAATTGTAGTTCTGCTATTTTTTATATATTTGACAATGTGCTATTGAACCAATGAAAAGTATTAACCAGATCCTTGTGACTAAATAATAACTATAAACTGGATCCATTGGAACCAACGCAGGCTCTTTTCGTCCATTTCTCTGAAAAGCAACCGTTTTGGTATGCATAGACGGCCTCCACCGGACAGTGACTAGTGATTCACTCCTCATGGCACACTGGGGGTGGGGGGTCGTCACAGGAGACCACCGGGTGGTCTGTCTGCGGAGCAGCGGCCCTGGTAAAGTTTGGACACAGGGGGCGCTCTTCGTCGGGGGCGGGAGGCGGAGGCGTCCCGCTGACCGTGACTGACTCGTCGGCCGCCAAATAGAAGGCGGCGCCCGCTCCGCCCCCCCTGGGCGTGGCCTTACTGGGCGTGGTCTTATTGGGGCGGGGCTGGTGGAGCGGGGCGGGCAGGCTGAGGCTGAGGCGCGGGCGGGACAGGTACCTGTCTTTACGGGGGGTGGTGGTGGGGGTGGAGGGGTCCCCCCCAAAGCTGTCCTGGCTGCCGGGGCGTCTGCGGTCCAGGCCCGTGGCGGTGGGCTCCGTGTCGGGGGTCTCCGGGCCGAACATGTCCGACACGTTGAACTCCACCTCTGGAGGGAGAGATGAGGGTAATGATGATGATGATGTCTAGCTAATGTTACTAATGTGTAATGGAAAATTGATATGTAATAAAAAAGTAGTATAAGAAAGAAAGAAAGAAAGAAAGAAAGAAAGAAAGAAAGAAAGAAAGAAAGAAAGACGGAATTCATTTGCAAGTGTGATTCGAGTTGCGGTTGGACAAAATGTGGACAAAATGTGGACAAAATGTGGACAAAATGTATAGACATTGAGGCGTTACTGACGTTACTGACAAGATGTGACAGTTTTCATAGTTAACTGCAAAATACGGTCGCAATACTAGTGTACTGAATGTTATTTTATACTTGATGAAATTAAATCATTCATAAATGAAGCTGTCAACAACAACATACCATCAATAACTGACTAAACAGCTGTTGACTACCAAAGATTTTTAATTTAGGAAGATACACAATCTCAATTGTAGCCACCAGAGGCGACATGGTACACACATCCTACAAATGGCCTCTTAAGTCGGCGCCGGCATCTGACGGCAAATCTCGCACACGTCCTGTTTACTGGTGCAAGATTCCGCGGGAATGTGTTACTGGGACAGATAAAGGTCGATAATAAAGTTGATTTGTGTCTCAGAAGAAAGCCATTTTAGTATGAAAATGTTGGTAATATTGACGACTGGGTCCAAAAATGAGTTCAGTGACAATGGCCGAGTTTCCCAAAGCAATTTTAGCCCATCGTAGCTCACGCATGGTCGTAGAGACCAAGCCCCGACCATCATGTTCCCGTGTTTACATGGGTTCGGTCAGAGCGACTTATTTAGTCCCCTACAACTACACCATCATTCAGATTTCACAAAGTGCTTAATAAAGTCTCACTCCTGTCTAAATACGGTACGGCATTCTATAATTACCCGGATCCTCTGTGTTCTTTAATAAGAAGCCTTTTTATCCGATCGCGTTCTGTTTTCCCATGTATTTCCTGGCGTTCCCCATACGCCCCAAGCCCATTGAGATAAACAGACAGTGATCGGACAGAAAGCCGTACCGTATTTAGACAGGTGTGAGACTTTATTAAGCACTTTGTTTGTGAAATCTGAATGTTGGTGTAGTTGTAGGGGGCTAAATAAGTTGCTCTGCCCAAAACCATATGAACACGGGAACATGACGATCGGGGCTTGGTCTCTACGACCATGCGTGAGCTACGTTGGGCTTACGATGGGCTAAAATCGCTTTGGGAAACCCGGCCAGTGACCATGGAAAATGGTTCAGAAGCTGTGTTCATGCTCTCCCATTGGAATGAATGAATACACTCCAACCAGCTCCCGGTCTCCTAAAAAGCTACAGTACTCCACACAGGTACGGGACATAAACCCGAGATGGCGAGTCTTGCTATTTCCGTCTTGGTTACTACATCAGGTCACAACAACAGGAAGTAAGCAAGGAGGAAACACGGCCGGAGACACGCCCTACCTTCTGGGAAGAACCAATCAGCATGCACGATGATGGGCTCTATGATGGTCACCACGTGAACCGACGTCGCTGCCGCCATCTCTGCCAGCGTCCTGCACGCACACGCACACACAGGCACACGCACACGCACACACACACACACACACACAGAGGCACACGCACACACACACGCACACACACACACACACACGCGCGCGCACACACACACACACACACACACACACACACACACACTTAGAACCAATAACCGAGAAGCAGAACATTTTGGTAAGAAGAAGGAACATGGAGGAGGAGGTGGTCACCCTTCGGTCTTGGCCCACAGCAGGTTGGGTCCCAGGACGATGGCGATGTTACTGGCGGTCATCTTATTGACGTCACTGTCCTGAGACAGCCGGGCCAGGAACTTCACCAGATACCTGCAACACAACAACAACCAATCAGAGGACAGGAACTTCACCAGATACCTGCAACAAAACAACAACCAATCAGAGGACAGGAACTTCAACGAGCGGAGGAGATAAACTATATATGCTCACTTTGAAGTCAGCTATTCATTTAGTTTAAAGTTTGGGTAGGGAGTCTCTCTAGGAGAGGAAAGAGGAGAGGGTGGCTCAGGAGGTAGAGCGGCCTGATGGGAACCACAAAGTTCCCAGTTCGATCCCGGGCTCCCCCAGAGTTAGTGTCGAAGTGTCCTTGAGCAAGACTCTGAACCCCTAGTTGCTCCCGGTGAGCAGGTTGGTGCCTTGCATGGTTTCCTCCTCCATCGGTGTATGAATGTAATGCACAATCTATGTAAAGCACTGTGGATAAAAGTGCTATAAATGCACCATTTAGCATTCATTAGATCAAACCTCCTACCTGAAGTTGGCCTTGTGGTTCTTTGGTAAACCGTCACATGTCACCCACAATGCCTGGAGCCTCTTGTCTGGATCAGACACACTGAGAAAACATACACAGTACACACACACAATTACACTTTACCCAAACTAACATGAAGGAATACTTATCTTGAAATGTGTGTGTGTGTGTGTGTGTGTGTGTGTGTGTGTGTGTGTGTGTGTGTGTGTGTGTGTGTGTGTGTGTGTGTGTGTGTGTGTGTGAGCGCGCGCGCTCACACACACACACGTGCGTGTTCTTACTTGGATGCTTGAATCCATTCATCATACAGACTAAAGGTCATGAGGGGTTCAGGGAGTTCACGGAGGTAGGACTTCAGAGCTCCTAAAGCATGAACACCACACAATGTCAAGACCAGTCTCTAGTTTAAAGTCTTCTTTCAATTATCATGACATGTTTTTGTAAATGACGGCCCCATTAATTTTAAAAACCATGATTAAGTAGGGTATAATGCTTACAGGACTTCTAATTGCTCTACTATGTGAAGACCCACCCTTGCTGCCTTCACAGCCAAAAGCATTCATTTACGGTTGCTTTTCTGGACCATTGTAAGACATCGTCGTTGTTGGGTGGAAACCGTGTACACCCAAAACCGTTCGTTTTGTAAAAATGATTTACAATAGAGAAAATAGCTGATCTACATGCACACAACGCTTCGCACTGCGAGGCCTTGTGTGCTTGTAGATCTGCTATTTTCACTAGTTTTGTGCAACAGTCTTGTATGATGAAGCAGGGCTTTACGAAAAAAACATATACATTTAAAACTTGGAGAGGTTTCTGCCAGACAGTGACGATAATTATG
This sequence comes from Nannobrachium achirus, assembly GCF_963921795.1. Lineage (NCBI taxonomy): Eukaryota > Metazoa > Chordata > Actinopteri > Myctophiformes > Myctophidae > Nannobrachium > Nannobrachium achirus. The sequence goes on along the minus strand of NC_137813.1, from coordinate 8,924,499 downwards.
CTGGTTAATATAGGTTATAATAAAATACGGTTTCATTACAGTATTATTATTAGTAGTATTATTATACACTGGAACACATGGTGTGTAAAAACGGGTCGTACCAGCTACAGCGTGGGGGTCGGAGTAGAACTCTGACAGGTGGGAGGTGGAACAGTCCAAGGCCGCCTTCAGCTTCTTCAGTTTAGAAGCCCCTGCAGCTATCCTAAAGAGACCCTGTATATGAGGAACATACAGTCAGTTTAGAAGCCCCTGCTTCTAAACAGGGGGTGGACAAGGGTGATGGACAGGGGCGAAAACACATTCTTGGCCTAGCGGGGACAAAAGTAAAATGTAAAAAAAACTATTCTAAAACAACACTTGAGGATTTGCTATTTTCTCTTGGCTTACGACGGAAAAGTATAAAGGGACACACACACACACCCGCTGCGGAACACGCGCATCAAAACAGCCGCCCAGAATATTTTCAATGAACCACAGCATATCTCCAGTACCAGCTGACCTCTGGCCTCACACAGAGCAGGAGATGATCCGTAGAATGACGCACGTCAGCGTTCTGCTACGGAAATCATCAAGTGAAAATATAAAACATCTGAACTAAAACCTGAACTTAGTTCATTAAATGGGAACTTCAACGATATTTAATCACTTTCATTTCAATCAATCATTTTCTGTTGGGGTACATTAACACCTGGGGAGCCAAACTCGTTCAGGGACGAGGTATGGCCACTAGGTGTCCCCCTGCCACAGGAAGTTATATCGTCCAGAGACGAGGCAACAAACAGTTAACTTTTTGAGCCTGCAGCTGCCCTTTGAACTGGCTGAGATCATTACGTCACCCAGTCAGTGAAGGCAGCCCCTCTGGGGAAGACATCACGGAAGGACTTATCATGCTTTACATTCTACTTTGAAACATAAGAACGGCTTTATCTCAGAATGACATGAAAACTGCCCCATGGAAGCAGAGAGCTGATTGTTTTCACGGCGACACTTTACCGCGATTTTACCGCGATTTTTGGATTTTAGTTTCGCGAGCGTTTGTAAACAAATGGATTATCCTCCTCAATCTTCTCTGGACACGCACGTGCACACGCACGAAGCTTGCGAGGCACGTCAAAACAAAGCGTAAGTCAATGGTGGCAGCAGCAACAGCTATAAATGTTATAAACCTTAGCAGCCCATGTGTTAACCAAAAACACGTCTCAATGTGAGCTTGTAGATTGGCTGTTTTTAGCGATGACATTTTGGGGTCAAAATACAATACAACTTAAAGTAGCTCTATGCTGTATTTGGCCAGTTCTTGTCCAGTTCTGTAAGCAGTTCTGCTGAGGTACCCGTAACGATCGCCCCAAAACACACTCGCCCCCAGTGTTTTATGGTTAGGAGTACATGGTGGATGGTTGATCTCGGGGCGGGGGCGATCATGTTTTGGGCGCATTTGCACCCTCATCTCAACAGCGCAGCAAAAATAAATACAAATAAAAATAATTAAAAACCGTTAACTAACTGGTTAATGCTGACGGCTAACCAGTTACTAAATTAACCGTTAGTGACATCCCTAGTAAAAAGCAGACACAACAATGTCTTCTGTGTGCTGAGAGTGAGACCATGTGTCGCTGTGTTGTGTCAGATTTTCACATGTCCTCCTCACAACAGAAAGATTGGATCCATGTTGGCAAAGTTCCCCTGAAGCAGGAGGTATTCAACCACCCTGATTAATTCTTGATATGCATCCCATGTCTATAATGCATTATAAACATACTTACAAATACAATAGATTATATTCTGCGTATCATCATCATGTTTTTAGTTTTTTCCTACGTCTGGGACAGGTTTCAGACAGCGGCTCCAGCAGCAGACTTGGCTCAGAGATCTGAACCCGCTTGGTTTTGGCTTTAGGAACGCGCTGCTGCGACCGCGTGGCATGGCTGACGTCGACCTTCGAACCGCATGAAAGGCGCGCGCTCTAACCGCTACACCAGAGCTTACAACACCGTATAATTACAGTCATGAAGGCCTCCATACCTCCTCCTTCATGCCGCTCTCCAGCAGCATCATGACGCAGGCCTCGATGGGCAGGGCGATCTCCCTGCCGCTCCTCTTCAGGTGCTCCTCCAGCGAGGTGCCGTACGCCGGCTTCTCCATCCACGAGTCTACGGTGGACAATGCAACAATGGATGACTGGAATGAGTCTAAGTTAAGCAATGCAACAATGGATGGTTGGAATGAGTCTAAGTAAAGCAATGCAACAATGGATGACTGGAATGAGTCTAAGTTAAGAAATGCAACAATGGATGACTGGAATGAGTCTAAGTTAAGAAATGCAACAATGGATGACTGGAATGAGTCTAAGTTAAGAAATGCAACAATGGATGACTGGAATGAGTCTATGGTAAGAAATGCAACAATGGATGGTTGGAACGAGTCTATGGTAAGAAATGCAACACTGGAACGAGTCTAAGTTAATTACCAACCCTACTTGATCAAACTAGAGCGTCACACAAAAGCATCAAAAGTAGCATATCTGGAAGCTCGAAACGCAGCTCAAAACGCAGTGTTTCGAGTTTGTAGATCTGCAAATGTTGAATTTGAATCCTGAAAAGTAACAGAGTTGGACATATGAGGTTTCCACCTGACAGAGCCCATATGATATGGTCTCTGTCAGGTAGAAACCTCATATGGACGTGTCTTACAGTCCCTGCATTAACTCTACGTTCATTTCCTTTTTCACCAAAACCAAACCCTGGCTTAAAGAGATTAAGACGACGCAACCGCTTTCACTCTCCATTTCTAGGAGGCCAGTAAAAACAAGAGCAGAACACTGATGCATTCTGGCAGAATTATTTAATGCTTTAACTATTGAAAAATAGCAGACATACAAGATCACAGCGCGGCACTGAGTGCCGCGCTGTGATCTTGTATGCATTCTGTGAATGCATTCTGGCAGAGCCTTCTTAACACAAGCTGCTACACAGCTCAGTAGACAGCTTGGCATGCGGCAGCGACGGCGGCGGTTCAAATCCGTTACGGGATTTGATTCAACCGTCACGAGAGAAGGACTGGCGATAAATCTGTCAAGAGATGGAAAGTTTCAATCTGGTTTTATGGGAGCGCTAGCTGTACTCCAAACTGGTAAAAGAAAAAGACCTATCCTTACCTCCCCCCCTGACTTTTCCATTGTAAATGCCATTTATTTATTGCATAGTAATGTGTTTTATTTGTCTGTATGTTACATGAGTTTAAAAAAGGACCCCAGTTGAAACAAGACCAAAAGCTGTTTTGAGGTATCCTTTTAGTTGACCGTGTACCAGTGAACTATCATGAAACTGACATGAAACTGTACCTTTTCCTATGCAAACTCTAAAGGGCTTTGCACACAGAACCGTTAAGTTTCTTTCCGTTTGCTGCATGATTAAAACACATTGGATTTGGTGTGCAATGCTGTGCGGAATCCACACTGCGGATCCGAAGAGGAGTCATGAAAGGAGTCGCTGAGTTTTTACCGCATGCGACAAGACGCACGAATCGAACTGGGTTCGATCTGGAAAAAAACGCACAGCCGCAGCCACCTGCCGCATGGCAAATTCGGAGCCGGTGTGCATGAGGTCATAGAGAATCATTGTTTTCTTTTAAAAAATTGAATCGTCCGTTTTTTCCGTGCCAGAAAAACGCGTCTGTGTGCAAAGGGCTTAAAGCTGCGTCCAAACCTGAAGCTATTTCTTCTATTTTAGTCGCTTCTATCGCTTCACTCTGGTCTCGCAGGTCCACGTTGGTAAAAAAATCATGTCCCGTTGAAATCATGGCGAAACACCCGGAAAAAAGGGAGGAGTCCCAACTCCAAACACCAAAAAACATGTATGTGTCTCCGGACAACATCAACGCTGATTGGCTGTCAGGACGCGATGGGTGGAGTCGGGGGGGAAGTGAAGGTCGCTTCAGTTGGATTTTTCCAAGTGGGGGCGAAGATACGAGGCGACCGTTCGCGCCGCCCCTTTCGGATGGTTCGCGCCGCGACCGATCGCCTCGTCTTTGCATTCACTTTGTATGTAATCGCACCGCTCGAACCATCCAGGTTTGAACCCAGCTTAATAGTCTTCAATCAATCAATCAATCAATCAATGTCTGTCTGTCTATCGTGTGTACGGTATGGATGTCTGTCTGTCTGTCTGTCTATCCGGTATGGATGCTTACCTTGTTGTAACTGGATGTTAGGGATAGCAGTCTCTAAGGCCGCCAAGGACTTCCTGTGGTAATCCGCCTGAGACTCTAACAACTGTGACGCACGCACGCACGCACGCACGCACGCACACACACACACACACACACACACACACACACACACACACACACACACACACACACACACACACACACACACACACACACACACACACACACACACACACACACACACACACACACACACACACACACACAAAATAAATGAAGATGACAAAATAAAAAGGAAAAGACTGTGCCTATCATTAAAACAACGATTCATTAAGGTGTTAAATATCTATTGAATATGAATAGTGCTGTAATAATTACTATAAAGTCTCTGGGTCTCGTGCTTATTTCTTGATCAACTCTTGTCTTGATTGTTTAAACATGACGTGATTGACCGCTATGCTCCATAGCCCCGCGCTTATTGATTTGTTAGTAGACCGGTAGACAAGATGACAGCTTTCGAATAAAAAAAAACCATTGGAATAGACAAATCCGTTGCCAGGCAGTTACCCCTGCTGAATACGCCAGTGTTACATAAGAAAACATTGGAAATGGCCAGCTGTGCGCTATGATAACACGTAGACACATTCGCGCACATAGCAGACGATATGTGCGCGGATCATATGCCAGGCGGGCACAAGAAACAAACAGCTATCAAATAAAAAGAAACGCGTGAAAAAAGACGATAAAATGACCGTGCTGCTCCTTCCTCGGTTTACAATGTAAACAGATGGGACGGAAGCTACGATTGGGCCTTGGACAGGATACGGAAACCTAGATCCGGTCAGAACCGGAAATACGGCAGGATACAGTTAGGAGGCGGGCCTAAGACTCCGAAACAGCTATATACAGCGATCATACTTTTAATTGTTTCATAATGATTAAAGCGAATTAAATTTCCGGGAACGACAGGCATCGCAGCGTGGTACAGCGGGAAATCAACGGTTTCGACGGGGATCGCGGGAAATGAGTTAATATAAAAAAGTCACAAAGATTTGGAGAACCCCCTGTAGTAACTCTGAGGACCCCCTGTTGAAGACCCCTGCCCTAAAAGAACACTTTTGGCAAAAAAACAATAAATGGAGAAAATAACTGATCTACAAGCTCTCAACGCGTCACAGTGCGTAGCTTGTAGCTATTTTCGGGACGCGACTCTGGAGCTCTTCAGCAATTGGAGATGTGGCGTACGACATATAGATGTCTACACAGAAGACAGTCTTTCAACACAAAACGCTGTGTTTCAGTTGGGGCAATGCTCCTGAACGCCACCTTCGGGCACGGCATGGACAGGAGAGGAGGGCATTTTGCATTTCTTTCAGCGTAGTAAAAGCTGCATTTATGTTCTGGAGAGCGAGGCACTTTTTTTTACAGACGGGTAAAAAGGGCAGGTGCTCAAACCTCTTTGATTGCAACCTTAAGTCACATTTACTATGAAAACCTGCAGCTCATGTGCGTCAGTCAGTCACGCCTCATGTCACGCTCCTTATATGGCCATGACAGAATTCATATGCAAGTGTGACTCGCGTCACGGCAACCACACTAAATTAATTCTGTCCTTGTCCCTTTTATGCCCACATATGGACTGGAGATCCCTGATCAATATTAAGCCCATATCCCTTACTAGTGTCTTACTTACGCCGTGGACTGAAGACTCACCTCTTCAGACTCCACCTAAACCCATAGCACTACTGTAACACACCCCCTTCCCTCGATGACCATACATGAAGCTAGATAGCATTTTTAGGTTTTAGAAGTGTTTTACTGATAAGGTGAGTGGTCTACCTAAGTTATTGCTTTTCTAGATTGATATTCCTATGCATTTGTTGTATTGTTGTTGATGTACTGACATATTATATTGCTTATTATAGTGATGTGCTTATTGTAAGTCGCTTTGGATTAAAAGCATCAGCAAAATGACTAAACTGTAAACTGTCGACGTGTGCACGTGTCTGCCGAACTCACCGTGAGATAGTAGCGCGCGTAGTCGCTGTCTTTAGAGGCAAAGTTGTACATGTCAGCGGAAAGCTGGTCCTGTGGGAGAAGAGAGAATGTTATGACGTCCATCTGGAGAGGCAGCTTCAGAGAGAATGTTATGACGTCCATCTGGAGAGGCAGCTTCAGAGAGAATGTTATGACGTCCATCTGGAGAGGCAGCTTCAGAGATGTGGTGCTGCTAACCTAACCCCCCCCCCCCCCCCCCCCCCCTCCCCTCCCCCTGCAGGCATTGATGGAGGCCAGATGAGGCAATGGCACTTTAATTGCACACTCCTAATAAAGCCCCTTTTCCACTGGCCCAACACCACACCACACCACACCACACCACACCACTCCACACAACACAGCCCACTTGTGCCAGGTTTTCCACTACAAGGACCTGGGTAGAGTGGTGTGAAAGTGGTACTAAACGTGGTACTAAAAAGTATCCAATCCAGAGTAGGTCTGAGCTAGGCCAAACAGGGCCGAGGAGAGGAGAGGAGAGGACCCTGGAATTTGGTATTCTGGATTTAAACTTGTCTCTACTGTAGAGGGGGGGATCCAAGGTTGTCTCGTCTCGCACCAAGTGAACGAAGTAAAAGGATGACGAGTTAAACCATATGAACCGCATTTTGACCCCCTGTAAATAACCTTTTCATCCACAACACCCGTAAATAACAGTGTTAATTTATAGAACCGTACACTGACGTCATATTACAATACCTAAATATGTAAATCTTTTACTTGAACCCCAGCAGGGGTTCAGGGGAACACACTGTGAGCTTGTAGATCCTCACATTTTTCAGAAGAGATTTGGTGTAGATCGGAGAGAAAAGAAAGGTATATACAGTATACAGAGGCAGTAAAGTGAAAGGCTGAGATGTAATGGTTGTGTGAGTGTTTTCACCTTGCATATTTCTACTTTATTGTGCGCCTCCTCCATCTCGTCTTTCAGGGAGTCCACCTTAGCTGCCATGGCCTGGTTGCTGGACTTGGTGGCCTGGTACCACCTGGACAGAGAGAGTCATGTGGTCAACAACGTTTTTTTATTGATTAGGTGCATGGTCTACCTATGTTATTGTTTTTTTCTAGATTGATATTCCTATGCATTTGTTATATTGTTGTTGATGTATAAAAAATAAAAATGGTTTATTAAATGCTAAACTGGTCAATGCGGTCATGCTTGTCCTGTCTAAAATGTCCCATGTCTAATGTTGACACTTTGAAGAAAAAAAAGGGTTACACAGAGGTACCACAGGGGGCACGCAAGAGAAAGTGGAAAACATTTATTTCGCCATCGTGTTTTGATGACGAAACACTGACAAACTTTGTGTGAAAGTAAGGTGTTAACCTATTTGCCATTATGCGGTTTTATGTTTTAATATATCGACATAAAAACTGGACTTTATTCAATACTATAGCCGCAGTTTAAAATAAATCTGCTCAGGAGGACACTCAAAGTACAACTCTTTCACTCCAAGTTATATTCTTCATAAGGTGTGTTGTATTTTTAGAATCTTACATTATATTGGAGAAATATCAGTTTCTATCAGTTTCCATCAGAACTGACTGAAAATATCTTTATACTTGATGTTTAACCAATTGAACCCCAGCATCCCTATTCTGGGGAGAAGGTTCACCAAAAATAGCCGATCTACAAGCTCACAACGTGTCACTGTCAGTCACGCGTTGTGAGCTTGTAGATCGGCTATTTTTGGTGAAGAGTGTTGGCCCTAGATGGAAGTACAGTGCAGGTCTCTTTTACAAAGCATAGTGAAGTGATATTGATGAATTCCAAATGTTATCAGATTGTTTCTACGGCGCCCCTGGACTGGCATCACAGCACCCTAGGGTGCCACAGCACCCACTTTGGGAAACCCTGCAGTAGCAGACAGGAGGTGTTGAGTCAGAGCACAGTACCTGGTCCTGGCTGAGTCAAAGTCCAGCACCAACTTGGACAGCTGCTTCCTCTGCTTCAGTATGTTGGGAATGTCCACCTGAAACCAGAGCACAGGGTTAGACTCTGCTTCAGTAGCCTCGCGTAGCCAGGCTTACTCATCTGCGAAGAGAAAAGCCTGGTGACAATATCAGGCAGAGACTGTTCAACTTCCACCGTGAGAATTTCAACGGAAGACTACTACGCAGGACGTTACTTCTGTTAAACACAGCACTTCCGCCACTTCCGCTAGAACCAACCGGAAGTCACAATATGGCCACAATATTATTGTGACCAGGGTGCTGCTTCAGTATGTTGGGAATGTCCACCTGGAACCAGAACACAGGGTTAGATGTTGGGAATGTCCACCTGCAACCAGAACACAGGGTTAGACTCTGCTTCAGTATGTTGGGGATGTCCACATGGAACCAGAGAACAGGGTTAGATGTTGGGAATGTCCACCTGGAACCAGAACACATGGTTAGATGCAGGGATCTTCAACATGTCCCTACACAGACCAATGTGTCCGTGGCGAGACTTGTCATTGTCTGTGGCTAATACTAGATTTTGTTGTTGTTGTTTGTTGTTTGTTTTTTTACACATCATTATAATGTCCTTATTTTGGTCCATTCAGACCCAATCGCTGCATGTCAAGTCTCCAGGTTTTTTCTTCAGAACACACCGATTTACTACGACAATATGGCACATTTAGTCCTGAGTTCAACTACAGTAGTACAATATTTGCAAGGACCCCCATAACTCTGAGTGTGTACAAATGGAACCAGAATGTCCACCACAAGCCAGCATGTAGTCAGGGGATAATAATAAAAAATGGGAATACATTTGTTACCAAACGTAAAGTGTTCGTAAAGGTGTCTAGTAACATATCTAAAGGGGAGCACACACTGAACGCGAACGGCTGCGCAGTGTCGCGTCGCGGTATCGACACACGTGAAGTGCCGCGCGGTAACCCCAACTGGACACGACGCGCTGCCACACAGCACATCTATTTCCCTCGGTGGGGAGAACCATGGGAGAACATGTTCAATGCACAGCAACGTTGGAAAAATAGAACAGCGGTGTACCGGCGCGGCAGGCGCGGCTGCAGACCCGCGGCTGCAGACCCGCGACTGCGCGCGTCTGACGCCGCCGGTGTGGGTTAGTTCATTGATAATAATGGGGCCGTATGTTTTGACGCGGCGCTTCCGCACCGCCTCCGCGTCCGGTGTGTGTTCCCCTTAACAAAGTTTGAATTTCAAAATCCCTAGGAGAATCTTTGACAGCTAGGGTAATTCTGGGTCTCATTCACTTACTATACAGTATATACTATACTATAAGGGAAAACAATTACTCCCAAAAAATATGCTTTAAGTAGCATGTGAGGGGTCTAACTATGTGTTTTTAATTATTCCGAATCCATTGCAAGTATCTGTTTTGCACGAAAAAAACATTCATTGGGCTAAAAACAGCCCCCCAAAAATTATGGTTTAGTGATGACAGATATACACACATACAGACAAGCTGTGACCGTTCACATACTAATCTATTGCGACCTATGGTCACAAATAAAAGATGAGCGAGCGCATAAGGTAATAAGGGATGTTTCTATAATGTAATAATGTGTTACATTAAGAACCACATATAGCCTCTCATAATGTAATAATGGCCCATATTGTGTAGAAAAGTCTTTACATTTTTGCCTCTGTTGACAAATGTAGCAATTATTAGCTGGTAACTGACAGACGGACAGTCGGACACACACAGACAGGGACGGACGTTGCAGGGTGCAACACATAACATAATAAAAGATCATAATTGCGGCCGAAGGTCGCAGTACACCATGAGAAATTCCGTAGCTTGTCTCCGTCTGTCTGTTCAGTCAGTCCTTCTGTCAGTCCATACACATTTTTACAGTCTATTGGTTCCCTTGTCACTGTGACATCACTCTGACATCATCCTCTGATGTCACTGTGACCTCACGTTCTGGCTTGATGTCCCTTCTATGCCCATATATTTTATGCCCATATATAGTCGACAATGTGATGTCAGAACATGCCCATATATGGGCATTCCCAGATCACACATGCAAATTAATTACATCCAATGTCTGTTTTATGCCCTATATGGAGAACCCTGCCCCAGTGTCATCAATATTGTTAAACCTCCACCGGCTGTCCGTCCGTCTGTCCGTCTGTCCGTCTGTCACACGTCACACTTTTGCCCTGCTCATATCTCCACAACCGTTGCCCCCATCCATGCCAAATGTTGCACACACACTCCTTACCTGCCAAACTACAACCTCCAAGGACCCCCGGAGCTCCAGGGACCCCCAGGTCCCTGGGGGACCCCCAGGTGTAAAAAATGACCAAATGTGCAAAAATGACCAAATGACCACCCCAACGGGGCTGCTCACGGGGAATTCCTGGGGACCACCCACTCCTGGTGCTCCAGAACGGATGCAAAAGTGGTGGCGCCCCCAGTGGAGGACCCCCTCCACTGCAGCTCACATAAAATGCCGTAACTCCGGCTAGGATCGTCCGGGAGAGCCGGGGCCGGTACCTATTCGTCCGCCAAGGCAACGCGGAGACCCCACCCCTCATTTCTCACATGGCCCTCTTCTAGCGCCACCTTCAGGCCGATTTCTAAAACACATTTTTGGACACTGCTCCTACAGTTTTTGCCCTAAAATCACGCAAATCGCTACACAGTATGTCTACACTCATCCCATCAACATGAATCTGTCCCATATAGCGCCACCTTCAGGCCGATTTTTAAAAACACATTTTTGGACACTGCTCCTACAGATTTTGCCCTAAAATCACAAAAATCACTACACAGTATGTCTACACTCATGTCATCAACATGGATCAGGAAGATTTTGGAAAAACACATTTTTGCCCTATTTGTGGAGATAAGCGACCTACGGTCGCTTATCTCCCGATTAGGGAGTCTTACTGGTCAATATTGTTGGTGGTGATGTCACCAAGATCGCTGCTCCTCATTGGCTAAAATCCCTGCCTTTGTACTGTCGGTAATTATTTTGAGGAGAATAACCTTGGTCTACAACGTTTTGGTATAACATACTGGTCTCGCCTTTCAGCGAGCTCACAATTATAATTTTGGTTTGAGCACCACTCATATAGCAACATACATTTTTAAGAAAACCGTTAGGATTTGAAGACAATCTATTCACATTGCGTGTGGGTGTAATCAAGACAGTCTAGCCACTTAAACCCCCATTCCTTTGTTGACTGGGATCCACCAGGGCTCTGTACTAGTCCAAATACTAAATAATTACGTCACAGCATTGTCATCACAACCAATGTACTGGTCTTTAAAGGCAAACGTCCAATAAACCAAATGTCATTCAACAACTATTCCAACTGGTAAATCTGTTGCACTGATTGGGGGTGCTGCTGCTGTGTGAGATGTTTCATTGGACAATAACTGTGAAAGGAGGACCAAAGAATCGCGATGCTCCCCAAGCTGCTGTGGTAGTCAGACACAAGCTGTACTCATTTGTAGGATACAGCATGAACAACAGTGATCAGATTGAAGTCCACATCTTCAACACATTCTCTTTGCGTTGGAGGAAGTTGCCCCCAGTGACGAATGGAAGAGGACAACGTCCCATTGGGGTTCCCTCCAGAGGTTCCGGCCACACAGCTGTGCTGGTAGAAGAAACTGTTTACATCTGGGGAGGGTATCCTTACGGCAATGTGCTTTATGCCTTTGATGTGGACACCCACAGCTGGTTCAAACCCATTATTTCTGGGACTGTTCCAGAAGCAAGGAGGCTCCACTCAGCCTGTGTCCTAGAGAAGGTCATGTATGTGTATGGAGGACGCACCCATCTGCCTAGATGGACTAATGACATCTACAAGTTGGACACCACCATAATGGTCTGGTCTTTAATTAACACCAAAGGAACTCCACCGCCTCTTTCAGTCGGTCACTCTGCGACCATCATTGGAACAAAGATGTTTGTATTTGGGGGCTTGAGTGGTGGTGACAACAAGGTCACAGTGTTTGACACAGAGACCAACTGCTGGCTGAACATGCCTTCTGGACAACTGCTCCCAGAAGAACGCGGTGGTCATTCAGCCTTTGCCTACAATGGAGAGCTGTATGTATTTGGTGGCTGCAATCGGACTGCACTTCTTCAGTACTTCAATGATCTGTGGAATTACAGTCCAGAAAGCTTTTCCTGGAAGCAGGTTGAGACCAAGGGGAAAGGTCCCGGTAGGATTAGTGATATGTGCTGTCGCATGGTAGGAGGACGTATCTTCATCTTTGGAGGATACAAATCAGACCATACACTTGATGATGACCTGTACATCCTAGATTTAAGTCCTAGCTTGAAGACGTTATGCAAGTTATCAGTTATTCATTATGGTCTGGATAGGTCTGAACTCCCACATGACATCAGGTGGGAACTGAAAATGATGGCTACCAGTAAGACGCCTAAGTGCAACAAGTGACCCTTTAGGGCGACCTCACCCTAAAGGGCGAGGTTGCGCCATGTCTTGGCTATCTGACCAGTGGTGTATATCGGACCAGTTACCCATATATGGAGACCTCTGGTACTCATATATGGAGATCCATGTACTGTATATGGAGATAATATAAGCATGTTTGGGGTCTCATAGCATATTATGCTATGAGACCCCAAACATGCTTACTCAAGTTATTATGTGAAAGTCCTATGATGTCTACGACATCTGACATCATACATACAATCCCTTTTATGCCCATATATGGAGATCCCTGTCTGTAGAACCAGCCACACAGATATGGGCTGTCTTCCTCCATATATGGACATTCCCATAGATTCCTGTTAGATATGGGCTTAATATTATGCCACCAGGGATCTCCATATAAGGGCATGAAAAGGATTTGTTAGTGTGGTTCCCCACATCACAGTGATGTCAGAGTGTGATGTTAGAGCATCAAACCCATACTGTAAAAAAGTGTACACGGACGGATAGAGACGTTTCTACAGTCGCAACCAACAGCAAAAAAACAAAGCAAAATGAAAGTACACTACACACACAATGATAAACAAACAAACAAATAAATAAATAAACAAAACAAACACTAAATTAACTAGAAGCAGTGCTCTTCCGGGCACAGGTCTCCACCCTACCAGGTAGGTCCTGGTGGCGCTAAATGTGAAAAGTAGTTCCATGTCTTCGTTGGCCTTCAACGGCAACGTGACGCTGCATGCATGATTGAGGCATTTTGTTCCAAAAAATAGTTTGGCAAAAGTCGACCTGCTGGTGGCGCTATAACAGGCCAATATGAAAAGAGTGTAATTTGTTCCTTGTAGGGATGTCACCGAATAATCGATTTTCGAATATTCGTTAGATTAATCAATATTCGATTTTAATATTTCATAATCGAAAATCTTTTTTTTTTTTTTTTTTTATACTATTTTTTGGCTTAGTTAGTTAGTTTCAACCAAAATATAGAATATAGGCTAACAATAGTATTAATGATAATAGTAAATGGCCATTGATTTATTATTCACACCAGCACCAACTGTAAACTGTGTAGACAGAGTGAAGGAGCACAGCAGAGTGGCAGCTGCCTGCTACACACTCCCCTCCCCCCCTGTCTCAGACACAGGTGTGATTGATTCAGGCTTGATTGTTTGATACTTGGTGGCCATCATCAAAGAAAAGGGAAAACAGCGTCCTCTGTATTGTAAAGCATCACAGAATCTGTTCTTGAGAGATTAGGTGAACAGTACACTGGCACACTAAAAAGAAAGATGAAGAGTAGTAGTTAGGCTAACAATTACCTGAAGAGCCATGTTGTACATATGTAAATGTGCATTGAAATCCAGTAAAAAAAAAGAAAAAAAATGTTTTTTTTTTTTTTTTTAATAAAAAAAAATAATAATAATTAATTATCGATTTTCGAATAATATTCGATTATTGCTATAGAATAATCGATTTTGATAAAGGTCCATTTTTGACATCCCTAGTTCCTTGACCTAGTGGAAATGTGCGTACAGAATTTCTCTGCTGTGTTCATGATTTAAGTCATTTTGTTCAAAATGGACCAATCCTGCAAACTTTGGAAGCCAATATTAGCCAATTAGGATGGAATATGAAATATCGGACAGATCCGTCTTGATCACATGACTATAGAGATATTGTGTACTGATTTGCATGATTTTCTTGATAAAATCTCAAGGAATAATAGGAAAAAATGTGTTTTACATAAGTCGGCCTCCAGGTGGCACTATAAAAGGCAGATATGAGAAATGCAGGGCAAAGGTTTTTCCTTGGCCTCCAGCCAGGGAGTGCATATACAAAGTTGTACAGTGATCAGTGGAGATATAGGTAAAAACACAAACCGGCCTGTTATACAGTAGCGCCACCATGAGGCCGATTAGAATTTTTCGCATTTATTCCTCTGCCTATTGGGAATTTGCATGCACAGTTTCACCAAAATCACACACTGCGTTCATGATTGCATTTTATTCCAAACGTAGCAATCCTGCAAACTTTGGAAGCCAGTTTTAGCCAATCAGGATGGAATATGGAAAATCGGACAGATCCATGTCGATCACATGACTGTAGTGATACTGTCTACCGATTTGCATGATTTTTGGATGAAATCTGTAGGAGTACTGGCCAAAAGTTAGTTTTGCAAAAATCGGCCTCCTGGTGGCGCTAGAACAGGCCCATGTGAGAAAGAGGTTCAGAATTGGCATCCAGGGAGTGTGTGTGCACAGTTTGGCAGTGACCGGGCCAACGGCGCCGGAGATTAGCTGTTAATAGACGGACGCACGCATGCACGGACGGACGGACGCACGCACAGATGCACGGACGGACAACAGGGGTGAAAACATACTCTTCCCCATGCCTTCGGCTGGTGGAGACAATAAATGTGGCAGCATGGTCTAAGCATAGAAATAAATAAGTTAAGTTAATTTCAACAATTGTCCCGCTAGCCAATCACAGCGTGTCCTGTGAAGCTTGGCCAATGGGACCCTGGACGTATAACAAACTTTGAGACGTTTGTACAAAGATGTAGGCCATATCTAGGCCAGATGTAGGCCATATCTAGGCCAGATGTAGGCCACGCTTCTTGAATTCTAGTACTTGTATAGTTGTGTAGTTTACCTCAGCCAGCTGGTACAGAGGTTGTGTGTGTAGCTTAGGGTAGTTTACCTAGCTGGTACAGAGGTTGTGTGTGTAGTTTAGTGTAGTTTACCTCAGCCAGCTGGTACAGAGGTTGTGTGTGTAGTTTAGGGTAGTTTACCTCAGCCAGCTGGTACAGAGGTTGTGTGTGTAGTTTAGGGTAGTTTACCTCAGCCAGCTGGTACAGAGGTTGTGTGTGTAGTTTAGTGTAGTTTACCTCAGCCAGCTGGTACAGAGGTTGTGTGTGTAGTTTAGTGTAGTTTACCTCAGCCAGCTGGTACAGAGGTTGTGTGTGTAGTTTAGGGTAGTTTACCTCAGCCAGCTGGTACAGAGGTTGTGTGTGTAGTTTAGGGTAGTTTACCTCAGCCAGCTGGTACAGAGGTTGTGTGTAGTTTAGTGTAGTTTACCTCAGCCAGCTGGTACAGAGGTTGTGTGTGTAGTTTAGGGTAGTTTACCTCAGCCAGCTGGTACAGAGGTTGTGTGTGTAGTTTAGTGTAGTTTACCTAGCTGGTACAGAGGTTGTGTGTGTAGTTTAGGGTAGTTTACCTCAGCCAGCTGGTACAGAGGTTGTGTGTGTAGTTTAGTGTAGTTTACCTAGCTGGTACAGAGGTTGTGTGTGTAGTTTAGGGTAGTTTACCTCAGCCAGCTGGTACAGAGGTTGTGTGTGTAGTTTAGGGTAGTTTACCTCAGCCAGCTGGTACAGAGGCTCCAGGACTTCTCTCTCTATCTGTAGTTCATGCTCCATCAGCTCAGAGGCCAGGGTGTTCTCTGCCTGTCCACACACCTCCATCATCTTACTGGAGACACACACACACACACACACACACACACACACACACACACACACACACACACACACACACACACACACACACACACACACACACACACACACACACACACACACACACACACACACACACACACACACACGCGCACACACGCACACACGCACACACGCACACACAGAAAAGAGAGGAAAGAGTGTTAAGAGTGAAATTAAGAGTTAAGTTAAGAGTGAAAAAACACATTCCTCAGGACGAGAGTAAAGCTGAAAATAGACACTCTAGCACTCTGCCAACTTGTTCCTTGTGCACTCGTGGCCATATACTACTAGACCCTCCAGAAAAACGTGATTATGAGATCGCAGAATTTCCCGCAATAATCAATAAATGCCGCTGATTATGCGGGGGGTCGCGTGATTTCACAATCCCTGCATATTCCCCGCAATATGCAGGGATTGTAGGATGTAGGCCGGATGAAGGCCAGATGTAGGCCAGATGTAGGTCAGATGTAGGTCAGATGTAGGAGCTTAGCTCCAGCCAGGAGCACCGCTCAGAAAATAAAACTATTTAAAGGCATTGTACAGTATGTAACTCAGCCCTGTATTTACGTGACAAAACACTAACACAATCATTTTACCCATGGATTCTCTCTATAGCAGCAGTCATCAGCCACAGCAGTAGTGGGGTGGTGTTTGCCTACAGAAACACACTGCTGCCTGTACTGCGAATGCTTCGCCGCCATGGTAACATCCACACGTGTTAGAGATGACTGACATCACTGATACGTCTGGGTTCTCCGACATTACTTCTGAGACTCCTACATTCAATCCCTGTTATTCTGTGCACACCCTGGGGCAAGTACTAGCATGTAGGTCTATATATCGTCGTTGTCGGGTGAAAACCTTGTATGTCAAAAACAGTTCGTTTTGCATTTTTCATTTTAACTAGACCAGGTCAACCTGGTTGTGCCAGACCCCCTGTCTGTCATCATCATTTATGACATCATGCCTTTTGTAGGCATGTCATCATCATGTCATCATCATATATACCCTTTATATAGAAAACCCGGACAGACAGACCGACATTTGCTTATGTAGGCCTACCCATTTCATGGGTCTGGCAAAAATGATTTAAACTAGTGAAAACAGCAGATCTACCAGCACACAACGCCTTGCACTTTACTTTGCGAAAGAACGTACAAATTTGAAACTTGGAGATACAAGGTTTCCACCCGACAACGACGATATATATATAGTTACCAAGGAAACAACTATGACGTCACATCTCCAGCTATAAGCGAGAATTGAGAAAGATAGTACAGATCAGAGAATAACAAGTATTCCAGCATCGAATAGAGTTAATAAGTAATTCTAGAGATCAGAGTAGTTCCAGTGAGTTAGAAAGTAACTCTAGAGAGTTCTTAACCTCCTTTCTCACCTCTCACCTACGATGTCCACCTCGTCCACCGATGGAGACCCCACCGCACATGGAGACCCCGCCCTGGACGATATCCTGCGACGGCTAGAAGCTCACGAGGAGCGTCTACAGCGGCAGGACGAGGCCGTTCGCTCCATGAACCGGTACATGGCGTCGACAGCGATGCGCTTGAGCGGCCTCTCCAGGACTATAGCAGGACTTACCCAATCCAGTTCTAACCCAGACGGACACAACCAGCGTCCATACAGTTCTAACCCAGACGGACACAACCAGCGTCCATCCAGTTCTAACCCAGACGGACACAACCAGCGTCCATCTCGAAAGACGACCAAGCATTCAGTCCGAAGCGAGGAGGTGAAAACACGGTCAAAACAACGTAAAGATCCGAACACCCCGACCGGTAAGACCGCCAACGAGCACAAATATTGTCCGCGCTGTGATTCCAGGGACCACTACACCAACAGATGCCCCGTTCTCCAACGCATGACTAAAGAGCAGAAGGAGCGGTGGATAAACGACGGCGAGCGGTGCCTGAAGTGCGGCCGGGTCGGTCACCCCCAGGAGAACTGCACCCTGGAACCCGTCGTCTCGTGCATCATATGCCCAGGGGATCATTTCACCGTCCTTCACGAGATCAATCCTGATCACAGATCTCCGGCCGCAGAATCGCCCACAGGTTCGGCTTCGGGAACACACTCCGGCGAAGCAACGCAACTCCTCCCTCGGCCCACTGGCGCCGGCCAGATACTATGCAGAGTGGTACAGGCGATCCTTTGTCAATTTGTCAATCCTTTGTCAATTTGAGAATAACACATTGGGTGTCTAAGATGTCAACAGGAGTCTTAAGGTTAAAGGTTAATGGACGCCACTTCCCCGTTAAGACGTTCGGAGACGTCTTACCTGGTTGCCATGGTTACCAGGTAAACAGAATCTGCAGTAGCCACTGGTGAGCGAAAGCACTACATATCCCATGATGCAACTCTGCTGCGAGCATCAGGAAGCATACAAATCTCCATAGGCTCCTATTCAATGCTGCTGCAAAGAAACGGCTTTATCTCGGATTCTACTTCCACAAACGCTTTGAATGCCGAGAACCGCTTTTTTTCACAGAGACACTGGGCCGTGACGTTCGGCCGTGGTTAGGATTTTAGTTTCGCGACTGAATGTAAACAAACTGATCTGCAATTTTAAACCATGAATTTCCACAACATGGACACGATCTTCAAAATACAGCGGAAGTCAATGGTGGCACTCTATAGCCAAATAATAGAACAGTGAAGTCATGACGTGACTCGCTCATCCTGTGGTTCCACGGAAGTAACTCTCTATGGAGAATAACATTGGGTCATCTTAAATCGTCTCATATAAGCATTGTGGTCCAAAAATAAACAAACGGCCTTTGCGATATTGTCGGCGAGGTGGCTCTGTATGGTTTATGATAGTCAGTCACTCATAAGTGATAAAGTCTGTTTCTAGCGAAAATTTAACTAATTCGGTGACAGTAACATTAGCGTTTTTTCACCATCAGTTGATTCTTCATATCCATATGAGTCAAACCGCTGAGATAATTTGTTTATAATTGGAACACAGTTCTTATATGACGCGATATGAAAAAGGTCTATGGGAATTCAGAATGGGGGAAGAAAACCGCGAACCAGGTAGGATGTGTAAATTACGTCACACTTCACTAGTCCATTACCAAAATAATGGCTTCCAATGTTTTAACACAGTAACTGCCGTACCCGACTAAAGCCTGGTTTTCAAATCCAACCGTTGATGGCAAAACCCGACTTAAGTCGGGATATAACGTTTCCTATTGTAAACCGTAGCGTGCGGTCTGCGGCACCCGGCACTGAAGCAAAAACTCAAATTCCCATAATCCTTCAGGAGATGTAGACACCAGGAAATGAACACCTCTGTTTACAGCAATGAATTGCTGTGAAGGAAAATGGATTCATCTTGTAATCTATCTCCAGATCGCGTTCTTGTTCAAAACAAGCCCTTCTCTACGGACCATAACAAAAGCACGGATGGACGCGGTTAAAGTTCTGTTCCCGGAAGAAATCTGTAAAACATGTGACTTCTTCCCAATATTATACTATTTACTCGACTACATTTCCTTGAAAACTTAAGTTACAAGTTCCTTTGTAGATTCATTATTATTACGATACATACATTAACCACTTCAACCTTATATACATTTTGGCCATTGGAAAATAGCAGATCTACAAGCTCACAATGTGTCACGATGCAACACATTGTGAGCTTGTAGATCTGCTATTTTTTCTAAAGCTTTTATACATTCTGGACATTCTGCACATTGAGTAATTTGGTGCCAGTACCTTTGTACTTTTACTCAAGTACATTTTGAATTCCGGACTTTGCAACAGATTATTTATATTTTGAGGTATTGATACTTTTAAGTAATAAAGGTGGGTACTTTTTCCACCACTCCAGCACATATGCTCAAACCAGTCGCCTAGCTCTGGTCCATCGCGTCACCTCCCGGTGACGCTTTGACAGACCCGTCGGCAAATGGCTAGACTGCGATATCTCAGCCCCTCCGAGCGCTCAACTTCAGTCAAAATAAACAAAACTATTTCACTACTCACCAAACCAAAGGTAGTTTTGCGCTGTCCAGGGTGGTGAGCCCCTCAGCATCCCACCTACTCTGTAAAATACATTATTTTTGTCATGAAATAAAACGCACCCACCTCGAGCCACCTAGCAGCCATCGCAGATACAACCCGGAAATAAGCGGCGGTCGAGTTGGATGCACTTTATTTCATGCCAAAAATAGTGTATTTTACAAAGTAGGTGGGGTGCTGAGGGGCTCACCACCGCGGAGAATAGAATTTCAACAACGCAAAACTACCTTTGGTTTGGTGAGTAGTGAAATAGTTTAGTTTATTTTGACTGAAGTTGAGCGCTCGTAGGGGCTGAGAAAACGCGGTCTATTCATTTGCCGACTGGTCTGTCAGAGCGTCACCGGGAGGTGGCGCAATGGACCAGAGCTAGTGGTCGCCATGGTTTCCATGCTCACCCAATCAGGCTGTCGTCCCCCAGCTGCGTGCCTCCGTCCTGCATGGTCTGGCACAGTGCCATCAGGGGCAGCTTTTTCTGCGGTGGGACAAAAAAAAGAAAGAAAGACAAAGCACGATAAGATGAGCTGCCAGGTTACAAGCACAGTGATTGTCTATATCGGCACGCTGCCCACACACCCACGTCTTTATTAAAAAATAACACCTGGTGTGAAGTGAGCGGTGCTATTTATGAGTTAACTGTGGGCTCGCTGAAAGGCGAGACCAGTATGTTATACCAAAACTTTATAGGTCAAGTTTATTGTCCTAAGAAAAGATGACCAACAGTACAAAGGCAGGGCCCTTAGCCAATGAGGAGCAGCGTTCTTGGTGACATCACCACCAACAAGTGTGAACTGATATAAATAACAATAACAACAACACGTGGGCTCGAGACCAGTATATTATATCAGTCAGTATGTTATACCAAAAATGTACAGACCAAGGATATTCTCCCCAAAGAAATTACAGACAGTACAAAAGGCATGGCCCTTAGCCAATGAGGAGCAGCCAAAGGGTAGATCTTTGTGCCCATACATGGTGTTCCATGCGAGCCCACACTGTTTCGTAGGAACAGTATTTCTAGTTTCATTAAGTGTCCCACGAAGCTTGGCCAATGAAATCCTGGACAACATTTTAGTGCTTTGTGCCAAGATGTAGGCCAGATGTAGGCCAGATGTAGGCCACGCTTCAGTCAGAGCTTAGCTCCTTCCAGGAGCACTAATAAAAGAATCAAAGAATTACACCTAGTGTGAAGTGAGCGGTGCTTTTTTATGAGTTCATTGTGGGCTCGCTTTAGCGAGCACACTTAGTTGTCCATGACAGTTTTTTGGCACCCTATTTTTTCCACATTTTTAGAGCTACATATTTGTTTGTAAACCCAAACCCCCAAAAGTCTATTGAGATCAACGGACCTTTTCTGTAACCTTTCCTTTTTCTTTTTTACCTAATTAAATTAAAAAGTTTAATGATAGAGAGGGATTAACAACGAAACACAGTGGGCTTGTAAATCTGCTACTTTTGATAAATCACAGCGGCCAATCACAGTGCAAAGTAGGCTTTGTTCTGGTGAGTAGCGAAAGTGTGTCTTTGAGCGGTGCTAACCGCTCCTACATCTGGCTTTGTGAGATATTTTATTGTGTTTATAGACGGTTGCGTCTCCTCTCAAATGAGCACTTGCCCGGTCGGGCAACCTGAAAGCAAACTTCACCTGCCTGAAAGTGTTATTTTCCTGCCGGGGGCAGGTGGGCAAGCCTTAGTGTCAATGCCTGAACTCCTAACACTATGGACCAGACCTCGGTCCCACTCCCGACCCAGTGTTAGGGAGGGACTGTGCAGGTCTATGGTGTTTACGACTTAGGAGGGCCTGGTGGGTGTTCATGGAGAGTCAGTCGCTGAGACACTGCTCAAGAAGCAGCACATGATGATGATGAGCAAACATGGCAACAACGTCTGTCCTTGTCAGAGTCATTGTCTTTGTGCGTTTTGTGAGCTGTTTGTTTTTGTGTTCATGTGTTGCTGCTGTGTTGCATTATTTGAGGCACAGGGACAGACTGACAGTGTGCAGAGTGATTGAGACTATAGGATAAGGACTAAGGAGGGCCTGGCATGCACTGCACACAGCCGAGATGTTTGGCAGCCGTCCAGAGTTGAATATCTTTCTCCTGAGTCAATGTGGGAATTACGTAAGGAGAGATACAGATACTATGTGCAGATAGCAGCACGGCAGCAACAACAACCATGACCTATCTCTCCTTATCCTTCCAATTTCTCTAGGGACGACCGTCTTAAATATGCCAATCTCCACACCGCTTTATGTTCAGGGTGTGGAGGACCTCGGGGGTTTACAGCTTGAACGACGTTCGTTTCCTAAACGACAAGATCCTAAACTTCAAACAACTCCTAACTTGTCAGAAGTTGTCACTGTGTGGCACATTAATGCAGCACAGTGAACCTGTGGGTCGGGAATTACTTAGCTGGGGGGTCCCCAGAAGATTAACTTAATATACAACATTGTTTTCTCACTCAAAAGTAAGTATCTGCACATCTCTAAAGTGACAATTTTAATACCTCTAAAATGACAAATTAAATATTGGCCAAATTGTCAAATATTAGAGGCATAAATTGTGAAAACGCCTCGCGTTGTGAGCATGTAGATCGGCTATTTTCACAATAAACCTGTGTTATACAAAATGTAATGCCTCAACTCTTAGTGCTCATCAGAGTGGGGGGTCCCCAGTTAAAATATGATTACTTTGGGGGTCGCGGCCTGAAAAGGTTGAGAACCACTGGATTAAAGGACCGCAATGGGAAACGTTTTTTTTAAGAGATGTTCGAGATTTCCAACTCTTTCTGGGTCCTGATCCAGAGGAGGTCAACAACCCCTGGTTCAGATGTTCCTTACGTGTCTCTTCTCCGAGTCCGTCCCCACTTGACCCTGCAGGCAGGACACCAGCCTCTTGTGTGTGCTGTGAGAGACCAGACGCACCAGCTCCATCCGCCTCTCGATCTGAGAACACAACACAAAACAAAATGAGACAAGACATCCTCAGCCATTTACAACTACTGTACAACAGTCCCACCATCAAAACATGGCAGAAGATTCTATACTCAGTAGGCCTACTGCGTGGCAGAGATTTATTTTAAAGAATTGTTTGTACATCAAAACCTCCACCACCTGTCAGTCAGTCAGTCCGTCCGTCCGTCCGTCCGTCCGTCCGTCCGTCCGTCCGTCCGTCCGTCCGTCCGTCAGTCTGTCAGTCACACGTCACACTTTTGCCCTTCTCATATCTCTGCAACCGTTGCCCCGATCCATGCCAAATTTTGCACACACAATGCTTGATCCTACAGATCTTGCCCTAAAATCACGCAAATCGGTACACAATATGTCTACATTCATGTCATCAACATGGATCTGTCCCGTATAGCGCCACCATCAGGCTCATTTTTTCAAACACTTTTTTGGAAACTGCTCCTACACATTTTGCTCTAAAATCACAATGCGACCTGGCGGTCGCTTATCTCCCGATTAGGGAGTCTTACTGGTTTGTACGTGCAAAGAGCTGTCAAACCACTTTCACCTGTGTGTTTGTGTTTGCAAGCCATTTTACAACCTTGTGTTCCGCCGTAATCTGAAGACTCTTCAGTTCAGACTCCACCCTAAAGCTCGTAGCACTTGACCTACTGCAGCCTCCAGGACCATGCAGTCGTGCAAAAGGTTAACCCCAAAAATACCTAAAAATGCCTTCTAAATCCTAATGGTTTTCTGAAATAACGTATGTTTCTTTATCTGTGGTGCTCAAAGTTTTTAATGTCAAGGACTCCTAGAATTATAATATGACTGCGGACACCCATCTAAAAATATTTTTGTTCCAGGGGACCCCCCAGAAGCAAAAAAAATCACTTTAAAATAATATATATAAAAAGACTTGCACAAATGTTCGTGTTTTAAAAAAATAGCAGAACTACAAGCTCATAGTGTGGTACTCTGTGCCACGCTATGAGCTTGTATATCTGCTATTTTTGAATGGCCAAAGTATAACAAAAATCATGGTTAAAGTGGTTACGTGACACAGACGCAACCGTTAACGCATCTGTGACAATTTAACCGCTAAATTGTCATTTAGATGGCATGTTATTTTGACAGATGATCGGTTCATTTGTTGACCAGGCATCTTATAGTTTGTATAGTTTCAATGCCCAGATTATTATTTGATATTATATTGTGTTTAGACTGATGCTATACAGTAGGTTCATGGTTTACCTGTGATCCAGACCTAGATTATTGAGACACAAACACGGTCTCTCTGCATTTGCATGTGTTTACCATGCTCACTGTAAGTCACTCCGGATAAAGAGTATCTGCTAAATGCCTAAACTGAGGAAACTTAGACCCTATATACTTCATTGAGGGGGTCCATAGTAGGTGCCCTCCTTTTTTCCCCTCTACACCAATTCTCTTTGCTGAAAATAGACGATCTACAAGCGCTTCTAAATCTGCCATTTTTGCCAAATGTTCCACCTATTTTGTTTCTGAATGTTTCCCGTTATTACAACATGCCCAGAATCATCATGAGTGACACAGTGTGGTTGACTTGTCACTGACTGAGCATGCATTTGGTTGACTGTACTTCTCACCCTCACACACTCACAGTTTCCTGTCAGACCAACAAACACAAGCACATGAAAAACAAACATGTGAAAGCTACGAATCACACAAACATGGATGCTGGCGAGTCTCGCGTATAGTATTCCACAATCTCTGAATGCCATATTGAGCCAGTGACAACAACACCCCCCGACATCCGAGACATGAAGCTGTCATCTGTTTGTAGGAAATTAGCAAATAAAATGTAAAGATATTTTAGGATATATTTTTTATGAACGGAAATGACAAAGCAGCAAGCGATATATGCTTAGATGATTTTGATTTATATTAGGATACATTAGCTTGACTGTAAAGACGAAACTAAAGCGAGGAGGAGGTTTCACATCCACTTTATCACTTGATCCAGACTGTATGACGGAAGCGTTTGAGAATTGTGGGAGGCAGCAGTCTGGCTTGCGAGACTAGATGCTGGCTGGCTGCACCGAAACCACCGTTAGTCCATCTTACAATGTTTCCGTCCCCCCAAAAAATGAGAAAGTGTGCAGGGTAACAGTGTTTATCTCACTCTTATCGCTGTATGTTGTACAGTCTGGCTTTTTAAAACTTAGCAGACGTTTTTTTATCCAGAGCAACTTACAGTAAGCGAGGTAAACACATACATCCAATTGACGGTATCTCTACCCCTGAGCCACTGCAGCCACCAAGACTAATAGGTCACGTACTATGGGGCTAAAAGGTGGAGTCTGAAGAGGCGAGTCTTCAGAGATTACGGCAGAGAACAGGGAGTGAATCTGCAGTTGTTGTAGAGTGTTAGGAGCCGGGAGGGAGAAGATGAGGGGACATGTGGTTGTTACTACAGGCAGCTGTGACAGCTCGCTGGCAGAGGCATCACACACACACACACACACACACACACACACACAACACACACACACACACACACACACACACACACACACACACACACACACACACACACACACACACACACACACACACACACACACACACACACAGATGGATGGAGAGCTGGGGAAACTATACTGTTTTCTGTGATGTGAACACCGAGGACTGAACACTGGAGAGCCCCAGGGAGAGCAGACTCCACCGTGGGAAACCAATGAATGGCTCTGTGTGTCTGACAGGAGGCATAAGGTTTTAATAAGCCACAATCTATAGACTATAACTCATATACACAGCTCATATATCCTATTAAACCTGCACTATTATACCTAGCTCTGGTCCATATAGTGGAGTTGTCCTTAATGCTACAGTATGTCAGTAAGGATACGGTGCTCTCGCAGGAAAGGCTGCGCACCCTCTCAACTCTAGTCAAGATAAAGAATACAGTTGAGTTTCGCTACGCACCAAAACAAAGGTGGCTGTTGAGAGTTGAAAGCTCACTCTACCTAGTGGACACACACTAGGCCCCGCACCACACCTCTAAAATACATTTCTAGGGTGAAATGAAAAATTATCTCCAGGATGGAGACACTTCTTTTTCTAGTTTTTCAGTCGTCCCATCGCCATCTCTGTGACAACTCACTACTGCCGCCCAGGACAGAGGACCGCATTAACAGAGCACATTAACAGAGCATTATTTTCATTGGGTGTTATTCTGCTCTGTGACGATGGAATCGCTGTTACTTAAAAGGATCCCTGGCTAATATGACAAATATGCCTCAATACATTATAATTGTCCTCTATAACTACAATGTAAAATTAAAAACACCTTAATTATTTTATTTCTTCTAGAAATAGCTAATCTTTCACTCAATAGTTGCTTCGTTCGTTCGTTCGTTGCTTCGTTCGTTCGTTCGTTCGTTCGTTCGTTGCTTCGCTTGTTCGTTGCTTCGTTCGTTCGCTGCTTCGTTCGTTCGTTCGTTCGTTGCTTCGTTCGTTCGTTCGTTGCTTCGTTCGTTCGTTCATTCGTTGCTTCGCTCGTTGCTTCGTTCGCTTGTTCGTTCGTTGCTTCGCTCGTTGCTTCGTTTGTTCGTTCGTTCGTTGCTGACTAAATTACCTCCCTCAGGCTGTCCGGGTGCATGTTGGGACCAGTGGCCGGGCTGACAAAAGGCCGTGGCTCTGTGAGACAGCGTACAGTCACTCCTAATCCCAACCTACAAAGTCACTGGGTTGGGCTGAATAATGGGTCAGAGGGGAGGGGGAACCCTCCTCCCTCTCTTCCCCTTTTGGTTGTGTGGGTTTGTGTCACATCATTGCAATTGTAACTAGCACTGTGCCTGCCATTATAAGGCCTGCCACTAATTCGAACTCCGGGGATCATCCCCGGAGTTTCTTTTCTGTCTCCCACTCCACAGTTCCAGTTCCTGGAAACTCGACAACCTAAATACCTAAAACTCGACAACTCAGCTGCTGGGATTGCTACTAAAACCCGACTACTCAGCTGCAGACCAAGAGTGTGACCCCGGACCAGGCCTCCATGAAGCACACCTGTGGACCTGCCTGGATCTCTCTGTGTCTATCTCTTGTTCTCTCTTTGTTCCTTACTGTCCCCCCGACTCGGTCGAGGCAGCACGGCTGTTCACCCCAGAGTCAGGATCTGCCTGACGTTTCCTCCTCCTTAAGAGGGGGTTTTTCGTTACCATTGTAGCAAATTGCTTGCTCAGGGTGGGGGCCCCGGGCCTGTGAGGTATCCACTCGAGTTCTCTCGGGGGGGTACCTCACAGGTACAGGTTCTGCTCGGGTTCTCTCTCTCCTCCCCCCACCCCCCCCCTACCCTTACCTCCCCCTCCCCTCCCCTTCCCCTCCCCCTACACACGCGTGCGCATGCAGCGCCTGTGTGTGTGTGTGTGTGCGTTCGTTCGTTCGTTCTTGTACATACGCATGCGGGACCTGTGTATGTGTGTGCGTGTGCCCCTTGTTGTCTTTCCCTTGTCTCTCCCTTGTTTCTCCCTCTCTCTCTCTCATGGCTCTTTAGCCTTTGTAAAGTGTCTTGAGATAACTTGTTATGATTTGACACTTTAATAAAATTGAATTGAATTGAATTGAATAGGGGAAATGCCTGTCGCAAGTTGATGATGTCATAAATGTCATGTGTGATCTATCCCTATGGAATTTATGGCAAAACACAAACACATTTGAAATAGGTTTGATGCTCAAATTAACCATAGGAAGTATTACGTTTTTATTTGTACATGCATGCCATAAATTCCATAGGGATATAAACACATGACATATATGACATCATCAACTTGCGACAGGCATTTCCCCTATTGAGTGAAAGATTAGCTATTTCTAGAAGAAATAAAATATTTAACCTTTTCTAGAAAAACGGATGCTAAAATAAAAATAATGTTTCGAAAATATTTTATAAAAAAATAAGCTTCATATATGTGTTTCTATTAAAAAATGACCACAAAAAGCGTAAAATAATGATCAAATAATCAACTTCGGCCATTGTCAGACCGACACTTTGTTTACATTCTAGTCTATAGACTAGGATGTAAACAAAGTGTCGGCCCTACAATGAAAAAGTTGACTATTGCTCCTTTAAGGTGTTTTTAATTTTACATTGTAGTTATAGAGGACAATTATAATGTATTAAGGCATATTTGTCATATTAGCCAGGGATCCCTTTAAAAACAGTGTTCAACACAGGAAGAGTTTCTCCGTCTGGTAGATTTATTTATTTTTAACACACACACACACACACACACACACACACACACACATTTGAATTCATTTATTGGATTACGATTAGAGACATAAATCATCAAAATCCAATAGTAATAAGAGACAACAGTACAGTGCA
The DNA here is from genome assembly GCF_963921795.1 of Nannobrachium achirus. NCBI lineage: Eukaryota > Metazoa > Chordata > Actinopteri > Myctophiformes > Myctophidae > Nannobrachium > Nannobrachium achirus. The sequence goes on along the minus strand of NC_137813.1, from coordinate 8,896,029 downwards.
AAAGATCATGTTCACTAATAATGTCCTTGATTCCCTAAGCTATAGGGCAGAGCATGAAACACACAAACTATGGGTATAGATGGCACCGTCTTTTCCAGATAAAGTGACTGCCAATGATGGCAGACACAGAGCAGAACTTAGCCAATTGTTTTGCTGCTTTTTTTGCCAGTCCAGCAAGTTGGAGTCCTCTCACACACAATTTATGAACATGCCCTAGGCTACCAAATATCAAAATTATAATTTTACAATTATAACCACAAGCAGAGATGGCATTTGCAAGGGGCTGATATTTTGACCATTTATAGGTAAAGCAGGTGTCCATGTACATGTCAAAAGAGCATCCAACTTCTAGGATGAAAACTGACTTGGTGGATTCATTGATCATGACAATGTCCGGAGTATTGGGGAAGCTTTCCACAGTATTGTTAAATGTATTGTTGAGTTGAGATGAAGCAAACCAGTTAATTTGAACAGTTTTGTTAACATGGAATATTGTGTGTTGTCCAGTGGCACGGCGCAGTTCTTTTGCTGTCAAATCCACGATGCGATCGTGGCGTGCCGTATACAGTCCCTTGAAGGCGGGGCAGCCGTTCATAATGTGCGCAACAGATTCCAATTGTTGGTTATTGTGCAGAAGGCAGTATGGCTCGTGTTGTGATGGGTACCAGAGGGCGAGGTTGTATTTGGTAGGTAAAACTTGTAACCGGGACTTTATTGTAAATTTGAGAATGGATTCATCTATTTTAGAGTTGTGTAGTATGGAATGGGACACACACACAGACACACACAGACACACACAGACACAGACACACACACACACACACACACACACACACACACACACACTAATAATGCCTTACAGTAAGCAAAGGACGCTGTTGCGTTGTATGGTGTCTTTTTTAAAAGAAAATCACAGAAAGTTCCTCATAATAATGCCGTTATCAATGAAGATGTTGTAATACTGTACATGAATTGGAATACATTTCTCGCTCAGCTTCTTGCATAACCTTTTTCACAGCGACGAAGAACAGGAAGTGAAACTGCTGTTGCTTCCATTTAGATGTGACATGCAAGGCCTTACAAGAACACAGCTTTTATAGACAGTATACAGTATGGTCCATGTCCAAAACTGTTCCTTTTATATTATCTGTAAACCACTTTAACAAGCTTCTTAGTGTAGACACACACACACACACACACACACACACACACACACACACACACACACACACACACACACACACACACACACACACACACACACACACACACACACACACACACACACACACACACACACACACACAGTGTATAGTAAAGTTTAAACTTCTTATAATGTGATCTTTAAAACAATTAAAATTTGACTTATGACATGGCAAGCCCAAGATTGGGACGGTCATGGAATAATGGCCTATATAATATTGGGATAATGGCCTATATAATATTGGAATAAAAGCCTATATAATATAGGAATAATAGCCTATATAATATTGAGATAATGGCCTATATAATATTGGAATAATGGCCTATATAATAATATTGGAATAATAGCCTATATAATATTGAAATAATGGCCTATATAATATTGGAATAATGGCCAATATAACATTGTCCAAACAATCTGGCTCTGTTATAAAGGAACTGCTGCTGACATTCTGCCCGCGTCAGTCTCTCTCTCCTCTCATACAGATGTGGCCAGCTGTGTCTGTCCAGCTGTGGTCTGGCATCATCCCAGATGCCAGACCACAGCTGGCCTCGGCCTCCCTGCCCGGATCCAACCCATTGGCTCCCTGACCAGAAACCAGATCCAACCCATTGGCTCAGTGTCCAGAAACCAGATCCAGGCAGTGATTAACGTGCGGAACTGAAGTCTAGCCGAGCGCTATCTGAAGACCGAGTGCATCTCTCCACTCCGACATGTCTCCTTTCCGACATGTCTCCATTCCGACACTAACCCTATCTCTAACCCTAACCCTAAACCGAACCCCCATGGGAGTGTCGCCACTCCGACAATAAGAAGTCAATTTCGGAGTGGCGACATGTCGGAATGGAGAGAGCCTCCCCTGAAGACCACCAGCTTGGATTCAGATCCCCAGCACTGGGAGAAAGGGGGGGGGGGGGGGGGGGCAGACACACAGACAGACACACACAAACAGACAGTCCTCTCACAAATGTATTATTACATAATGGCCCAATTGCAATTATTTGAGACAATCGCAATTGTTTTTTTTGCATCATCGTCATAATCGTTTCTATGTTGAGAAAGCTTCATACATTTTGAAACATTTTCAAAAATAGCTGAAATAGACATTAGACAATCTACAAGCTCACAACTGGTCACCATGCGACGTGTTGTGAGCTTGTAGATCGGCTATTTTTTGTACAAATATAGATGTGAGATCGGCTATTTCTACTATTTTGTGACGCATTTTGAGGATAAAATATTAAATGTGCCGTATTTATGGCAACAATACATTTTAGATTTTCGTGTATTTAGGATGTTTGGCATGTCTGGCCCTGTGCAACTTTGATTACAAAGCCTAACAGCCACACAATGAAAGTGTTAATCGCAATATTTTGTAGGACAATTAATCGTCAAGTAAAATTTTACAATTGTGAGAGACAGACAGACAGACAGACAGACAGATAGACAGACAGACAGAGAGACAGTACTGGACTAAACACAATCAGTCTGCCTCTGTCAACAGATCCATCTCCAGCGGACATATTAAACTCTACAGACCATATAGAACACAGAAAAAACAACGACAACTGAGTGGAAATATCGTGTCCAGATTGAATCGGGGTGGCGGGGGGAGGGGAGGGGTTAATGGAGCGGGGAGTGCTGGCGATGGGAGGATGAAATGAAAGAGTTTAAATAGAGAGGAAAATAAAGCGATGGAGTTTATGGGACAGATGAGACACTGGGGAGAGAAAGGGAAAGGCTGCATGCATGCATGCAGACAGGAAGGAAGTGGAATTAGATGTGGAGATGATGTTGATCCAGAGACCAAAGAGAGGACTGTACTGCCCTGGGCCTATCAACGGAGGACGGACACGCACGCACGCACGGTGACGCACACGCACACACGCACGCATGCACACCCCATATCACGCACGCACGCACAAATTCTAAATGTACTTGATAAAAGTATGAACTATGAAAGTATTGGCAATCAAAAAGAACTTAAACCAAAAGTAAAACTACAAAATGTTTGAAAATAGCAGACCTGTAGATCAGCTATTTTCAGATAGATATAGATATAAAATAGGACTAAAGTGGTTTATTTATTTGTTTATAATATTACAATTTATATCTGAAAAGTAACTAGTAACTAAAGTTCTCAAATAAATGTAGTGGATTAAAAGTACAACATTTGGATCCGAGATGTAGTGGAGTCTAAGTAAAAGTATTGGAAATTGGAAATACTCAACAAGTACAAATAACTCAAAAGTGTACCACTGAAACACACACACACACACACACACACACACACACACACACACACACACACACACACACACACACACACACACACACACACACACACACACACACACACACACACACACACAGTACATTAAACAAAGCTCAGGCACTTGGTTTCATTCGTCCAAAGGTTTACAGGCCTGCATGTCGCGGTCATCCTTTTTCCAGACAGCCCGGTAGCCAATGAAAACGGTCCACTGTGCAGCCCGGTAGCCAATGAAAACAGCTGACAGTGCAGTCTGATGACCTCTGACCTCCAGTGTGGAACCTAACAGTGAGTCACTGAGCAGCAGCCAGGAAACACCTTGGTCCTGTTGTAGGATGACTGCATGTTAGTGACTACACGGATGAATGAACAACCGACTGGAACATGAAACTCAAATGGAAACTAGAAGCAGTGCTCTTCCGAGCACAGGTCTCCACCAGGCCACACAAATCGGCCTGTTATAGCGCCACCATGAGGCTGATTTAAAAAATGTGGGGCAGAGGTTCTGAATTAGCATCCAGGGAGTGTGTGTGCTCAGTTTGGCAGCGATCGGGCCAACGGCGCCGGAGATTAGCTGGTAACAACCAGGCCACACAAATCGGCCTGTTATAGCGCCACCATGAGGCTGATTTGAAAAATGTGGGGCAGAGGTTCTAGATTGGCATCCAGGGAATGTGTGTGCTCACTTTGGCAGCGACCGGGCCAACGGCGACTGAGATTAGCTGCACACAAACTGCGAGGACACACGCACGCACGCACGCACGGACGCACGGACGGACGGACACACGGACGGACGGAGGGGAAAACATACTCTCCCTCAGCCTTCGGCTGGTGGAGACAATAATTCCCCTTTCCAAATGTGCTCTCCGTTAAGAGCTCAACAGGGGGAAGGCAAGCAGGTTCAAATGTAGGACACTAGAGGGTCGCGGCCCTTCGGGCCGCTCACATCTAGTTAAAAAAAAAAAAAAAAAAAAAGTAAAAAAAAAAAAATTAATAAAAAAAGGAAAAAAAAAAAAAAAAAAATTGGGGGGGGGAACTATTGTGGCAGAACTATTGTGCCGCAGCGCACGTTTCCGGTCGGACATATTTGACCGCCGGACGCACTTCCGGTTAGGAACTCCGTGTGCCACGTGATCAGTCCTAGTCAATTGGAGTGCTGCATTTGGTTGTGTCTACCAAATACTGCTGGCTGCAGTTCTAGAATGTAATATAGGATGAAGGTTAAGCATTACAGCTTTAAAAGTGGTTAGCGTGTTTGAACATTATCCACAACAGTGACGTTTCACTGCTAACAACCTCGGCTGGTCCGTGGACCCAGTAAGCAGAACCTAAAGGGGGCCTGGGAGGAATGTAAAGGATGGGTCCCGGAATGGAACATATACAAAGGAAATAATAGTTCAGATAGGATCTCACTTGAGAGCTAAACGTAATTCTTTGCATTATGAGGCTAAGGCTCACTACAACCAAAGGTTGGAACGCAAACAGTTCATAACAGAATTATGCCATGGTTGTGTCGACCTTAGTCTGGCATAGCCAGACAACTATTCCACTATTCCCCAATTGTATATGGAGATCTTTGTGATTCTGTGTCCATTTTATGCCCATATATGCTATATATGGAGATATTCAGAGATTTTTTGTTGACTCATGTGGCGTACGTGATGTCAGAGCCTTTTATGAAGTGATGTCACAATGAGTCAGAGCTTTCGCCGATTTCCTCCGGAACAGCCTGATGTCAACAATCAACCCCGCATAAGGAGATTCCGAACGTTTCGCGCCGCGGGCGGCCCAGCGTCTAGTCGGCGACCTGGCCAACTCGGGAACGATGTAAATAGGGAATGAATGCCCCGCCCTTTAATGCAAACCCCATTATACCTGTTGTCATAGGACCCGTTTTGACCATCTGTTTGCCTGTGTCCATTTATGCCCATATATGGAGATATCTGTTATCTGTCTGTCTGTCTGTCTGTCAGTGTCCATGGAGATCACAAAAGATATAGTTCTGGGTCCATTTTATGCCCATATATGCCCATATATGGAGATATCTGTCTATTTGCGTCCATTTCATGCCCATATATGGAGATCTCTGTATCTGTCTGTCTGTGTCCCTTTATGCCCGTATATGGAGATCTTTGTGATTCTGCGTAAATTTTATGCCCATATATGCCATTTGCGTCCATTTTATGCCCATTTATGGAGATCTCTGTATCCGTCTGTCTGTGTCCCTTTATGCCCGTATATGGAGATCTTTGTGATTCTGCGTCCATTTTATGCCCATATATGCTATATATGGAGATATTCAGAGATTTTTTGTTGACTCATGTGGCGTACGTGATGTCAGAGCCTTTTATGAAGTGATGTCACAATGAGTCAGAGCTTTCGCCGATT
>NC_137813.1:8817665-8885165 GCF_963921795.1 Nannobrachium achirus | reverse complement strand
AAGACAACACAACCTAGGCTATGAAGACATTAAACATCGCCCTCTGCTAGCCCTGGCGTCCTCACTGGTGAGTCGTGGGCTCGTGGCTATAGACTTGTAATGATGAATGAATGCTATGTTATGCTGCTGTGCTGCCTGGCTAGGCTAACGTTTGGGCTAGCTAGTGGCTAATGGCTATGGTGTACCAGAACCATCGCCAATGAAGCCTGGGTTTCCGAGGCTAGCTGTTTCCTAACACTGGGGTCTGGACCGATGTGGCAGACACGTTGTATGGGTCACAACGCACTGAACACAGTGCGAAGCAACTCGTTGTGAGCTTGTACATCTGCTATTTTCACTACTTGTTTGGTACAAGGTAGTAATGTCTCTTGGCTCACGGGCTAAAAAGTTTGGGAACCATCATACTTGCTGTTGTAGACAGGTTCACGGGCTAAAATGTTTGCTTGCTGTTGTAGACAGTGGTGTAAAGTAACTAAGTAGATTAACTGAAAAGCTCTGGGAACTGAATGATTTTATGAAACTGGCACTTGTTGTCTGACTGTTGGTACCAAGAAATCCAGACTATATACCGAAAAGTACCTGATTTAATATGATTTAATATAGGAAAATACTCGTTTTAGCCGACTTTATACCCGAAAAATAGGGCCCCCATAACTATGGGGGCCACCCCCATAACTATGGGGGCCCTATTTTTCGGCGGCGCCATCGGCGCCGCTAGAGGGACCCCATAGCTCTCGGAGTATAACTCGAACATTGTGTGTATGTGTATGTGTATGTGTATGCGTATGCGTATGCGTATGTGTGTGTGTGTGTGTGTGTGTGTGCGTGTGCATGTGCGTGTGTGTGTGTGTGTGTGTGTGTGCGTGCGTGCATGTTCTGTGCGCGGCACGCGTGTTCTGTGCGCGCGTGCATGTTCAAGTTCACCACATACTGTCTTGATTGGTTCTTTCTTAAACGGAGTAAGATCTAGTCGACCGAAACTTTATAATATTTTTCTCTTTAAATCAAGTGGACGGAGCGGTGAAGTCAGTGCAGCGAGACTGCTTTTTAATCTTCATGGATTGACTGGAAACGCACCGTGACACATATTGGCAAAACGCACAACGTTGGTGTGGTGACATCATCACAGAGTGAAAGTCGACCCCGGTCGTGTTTCAACTGCCAACAGTCGTACTGCAACCCTCACAGCACAGCGCAGCGCAGCGCAGCGCAGCACAGCACAGCACAGCACAGCACAGCACAGCACAGCACAGCACAGCACAGCACTACATGATGTCTTTACCAGAGGAGGCTGGATGTAACGCAGGGATTGGATAACAGTACAAAGCAGTACAGACCAAAAGAATGTTCAAAACCAATGTACTCCTGCGGTCATTGAACTAAGCACTAGAATATTCCACCCTTCTTCACGTAGACCTACAGTACATGAACATTCTGTATGCAAAACAGTTCATGCTAATGTTAACATGAACACTGTGCCTGCAGTATGATAATTACAGACTGAACACTGGCATCTGTTGCCGAAAATCTCCTGTCTTCATTTATCTGCCAGTCCATACTAATCTGTAGTAGTCTGTTTGGTGGAGAGCTACCTTTACAGACTGCAGTACCCTTACAGAGAGCACAGCAGTATGCAAACAGTATGTTCTGTTATTAACATTAACTAGGCTCATATTCACAGCAGTATGCTCACACTTACAGTATGTTATTCATATTAACTACAGGGTTCCCACCCATTTTTACCAATTAATTTCCAAAACTTTTCCAAAACTTTTCCAGAATATTTAACCCAATTTCCAGGACTATATAACAATAATTCAGCTCATTAACAAGTCGCTTACTCCTATGCGCAATGCCCAAAGACAGGTAGTGTGTGCCAGTGGTTCTCAACCTTTTCAGGCCGTGACCCCCGAAATAATCATATTTGAACTGGGGACACTGACGAGCACTACGAGTTGAGGAATTTTGTATAAACACAGTTTTATTGTGAAAATAGCCGATCTACGTTGCGAGGCGTTGTGAGCATGTAGATCTGCTATTTTCACAATTTCTGCCTCTAATATTTGACAATTTGGCCAATGTTAAATTTGTCATTTCAGAGTTATTAACAAAATCAATAACCAAAGACAATGCATAGCTATTTTTTTCCAGGACCTTCCAGGACCCTTGATCAATTCCAAAAACTTTTCCAGTACTTTTCCAGTTCCTGGAAATATTTCCAGGAATGTCATGACCGTGGGAACCCTGTAACAAGGGTCAAGGGTCAAGGGTCATATTCACCTGCAGCAGGTCATCATTCAGCACCTCTGTCTTCTCTGCTCTGTGGAGGGAAACACATCAGAGGTCAAAGGTCACACAGGGCAACACATGGAGGTTGACACAAAGATATTTAATTAATGAAGATAGCTCATCCTCATTGGATCCACTAGAGTGCAACATGGTACACAAATCCTACAAATTGACTCCTAAGTGGGCGCCGGCTCTGACTGCAAATCTCGCGCACGTCCTGTTTACTGGTGCTATAGATCCCGCGAGAGTGTGTTGCTGGGACAGCTAAAGAGCAATAATAAAGTTGATTTTCTCCTTTGTTGTGTCGATGAAAAAAGCCACTTTAGTATGACAATTCTGTTAATTTTATGTGGCTTGTGATGATCGGGTCCAATATTTAGTTCAGTGAGCATAGCTTCCGAACTATTATTTTGATCCGTGTTCACGTTAGCTCTCTCATTGTAAATGAATAGACTCCAACCTGCTTCCGCCTCCTAAAAAGGTGTCCCCCCTACGTCATGCAGAAACGGGAAGTACGGGTCTTTTGCACCCTCTTGCTATCGCCCTATTGGACACAGTAAAGGTACCAGGTCAAAGGTCACACAGGGCAACACATGGAGGTTGACACAGTAAAGGTTGTAAACATATAAAGTATAATCGTCACACTGGATGGTATTATATGTGCCCATATATATTATGTATCGTCTTGGAAAGCAGTCAGTGGAACCTTTTCAGGCCGCGACCCCCCGAAATAATCATATTTCAACTCCCACCTCCACAAGCACTTGGAATTGTAGGAGTTTTTTGTTTGACTCGGTTCCGCATGAAAACAGCAGATCGACAAGCTTACATTTAAGCGCAAATGAGTCGAGAACAATGTATTCACTGCATTGTGGTCACCTTGATCACTGTGTTATCTGCTATGTAAATTCATGGCATGACATCCTGATGTCCTCCACATTTTGCAAATGCTTTCACGATGAACAGTAGAACTACACAATGTTTTAGTTTTATACAGTACTGTTATTGCCAGTTCAGTTCATACAATAAATATAAAAACACACTGTGTGCTGTGCCTTGTTATGCATGCTGTGCAGTGGTGGAAAAGGTACTCACATTTCGTACTTAGGTAAAGGGTACTGCAATGTAGAAATAAATACACCACGACCGTTTTCAAATGTATAAAATTCCTTTGAAAATGGCAGATCTACAAGCTTGTGAGCTTGTAGATCTGCTATGTTCAAATGTCCAAAATGTATGTAGGGCTGAAATAGTTAATGTTATGTACATATGTTTGGTAAAAATAATCAAAATATACAAAGTAACTAAAGTTTTCAAATATAGTGGTGTAAAAAGTACAATATTTGTAGAACACGCGTGTTCTGTGCGCGCGTGCAGGCATGTTCAAGTTCACCACATACTGTCTTGATTGGTTCTTTCTTAAACTGAGTAAGATCCAGTCGACCGAAACTTTATAATATTTTCCTCTTTAAATCAAGTCGACGGAGCGGTGAAGTCAGTGCTTTTTAATCTTCATGGATTGACTGGAACCGCACCGTGACACATATTGGCAAAACGCACAACGTTGGTGTGGTGACATCATCACAGAGTGAAAGCCGACCCTGGTCGTGTTTCAACTGTATAATAATTATATAATAATAATCAAAATATACAAAGTAACTAAAGTTTCAAATGTAGTGGAGTAAAAAGTACAATATTTGCCCCTGACATGTAGCCTAGAGTAGAAGTTACTGAAAATAGGAAATATGTATGTAAAACATACCTCAATATTGTTTGTACTTGAGTAAATGTACTTAGTTACCGGTACTTTATGCCAGTGTTTCTCAATCTTTTTTGGCTTGAGTACCCCCTTTCCCAGAATTTTGAATCCAAGTATCCCCTTTACCTTTACTGTTTTCCTTATAAAACTGCAATTAAAACCATAAAACCATCAAAAATAAGAAAGGGAGTGAGCGTTTCAAACGGTGCCTCCTGAACAGATTTATTTTCGACACTGTGGCTCTAACATTTCAGTCCAGTTTTCATGTCAATAACATACATTCAAACATCATTCAAACACATCCCAGTTGCCTGGGACCATAATTTGGGTTAGCAACTATTAGGCTGACAGGCTCACAACACGTTTCTCCAGGTGTCACCATTAAACATAACAGTGATTCAGAGGCCTACTTCTATTTTTCTTTTTTGGGGGCATTTTCTCGAGTACCCCTTACAGTACCTCTGCGTACCCCCATTTGAGAAACACTGCTTTATGCCATGCTATGCCACGCTATGCCAGTGTGCCATGCTGTGCCGTGCCATTCCCCCATGCTGTGCTGCTGGTAACATGCAGTGTGAGAGCTTCCAGTGGGCCGTACAGTAGTTAGAACTAAGGATGGGCAATATATTAAAAATGTATCGATATCGAGGTATCAACATGCAAGGAATACATATCGAAGAAGACGGCTTGAAATGAGGTATTGGTGGATGTGTCAAATGAATTAACAGACACACAATGCATGCACGTAGCACATGCAAAAAAGCAGTCCTTCTGTAACCATGTGTGGTTATTTCAATAAAACCGTTGTTAGAAAATGGAAATAAGGAATGTCATTCTTTATGTGTACTGTGCAGTGTGCATGCATGGATATGCTGTTCATTATCTGGGTTAGGCAGGCAGTGGACCGAAAGCAGAAAAAAACATTCAAAACTATATAATGCGATTATTTTTACTTATATCGCGAGTAATATCAATATCAAGGTATTCAACAACGTTATCGAATATCGAAGGTTTTCCTAATATCGCCCAGCCTTACTTACCAGAACCATCCTCTGATAACATGCAGTGTGAGAGCTTCCAGTGGGCCCTACAGAACTATCCTCTGGTAACATGCAGGGTGAGAGCTTCCAGTGGGCCCTACAGTACTCAGAACTATCCTCTGGTAACATGTAGGGTGAGAGCTTCCAGAGGGCCCTACAGTACTCAGAACTATCCTCTGGTAACATGCAGGGTGAGAGCTTCCAGAGGGCCCTACAGTACTCAGAACTATCCTCTGGTAACATGCAGTGAGAGCTTCCAGTGGGCCCTACAGTACTCAGAACTATCCTCTGGTAACATGCAGGGTGAGAGCTTCCAGTGGGCCATACAGTACTCAGAACTATCCTCTGGTAACATGCAGGGTGAGAGCTTCCAGTGGGCCATACAGTACTCAGAACTATCCTCTGGTAACATGCAGGGTGAGAGCTTCCAGTGGGCCATACAGTACTCAGAACTATCCTCTGGTAACATGCAGGGTGAGAGCTTCCAGTGGGCCATACAGTACTCAGAACTACACTGTTAATTATTACCAGGATCTCACAATACTTTACATTATTATTTTACAATATAATACTGTATTCTGAATATTACTGTGTAATCACACCATCCTCTGTGATAACACAACGAATGACTGTACTCTAAATTGTTATCAGGATTACACAACACTTTACAATATATCTCACAATAAAATATTGTGTTCAGAATGTTATTGTGATATCACAACAAATAACTTGAACCGCGCTGCATTGTGGGATTTCATTTCAAATTTTCATCCATTGTGAGAGGGAGAAGCAGTGAACTGATGGTGAAGATGGAATTATGAAATTATTTTCAATTCAAAGGAGCTTTCAGAAGTCGTGTGAAGTTCATAACAGTGCTCTGCTAAGGTAAGTCAGTTTTCTCTCCTCCACCTTATAGTTGTGCTATCAGTCTTGCTCCAGCAAATTGTGTGCAGCACTGCCGCCGAAGTTTTTCATGTCTGTAATAACATTTTAAATGTGTGTTTCCCTCACACACCGTTATAAGTAACTAAATAACAGATATACAAGCTCACAGCGGCGGCACTCGGTGCCGCGCTGTGAGCTTGTAAGCCAAGCCGGTGTGTGTGTGGTTTGTGCCGCTCACAGGCTCACGTCCATGGGGCTTTAGTGTTATGTAAGTCGGCTACGCAATGTTCGCCGACCGACGCGCGGGGAGCTCTCCCGCGACGCACGAGTTACGCGGGTCCATTGTGTGGTTTCGGTGTGGACACAGGCTCACGTCAGCGGGGCTTAGTGTCATATGTTGGCTGCTTACTAGCGGTAGGGAACGTTCGCCCCGCCGGTTCAATACAGCCGACGCGCGGGGAAGAATGCGGGTCCATTTGGTTCTTATCATTTAGCTGTGGACCACCTGGAACTTCATCACCCAGACGCGATAATGACCGGACACCACTTTGAGAACCACAGACAATCCTTGTGTCAGTTGTTGTATCCTTACGCGTTACGCCGGGTCCATTTGGTTCTCAACTATATCAATGATAATATTTGCACCGCGGGGGAGGTTTTATGCTCCAGTGTGGCTAAAAGTTGCTGTTGTAAAAGCAACCGATCCACAACACAAGCCAAGCGTCACGACACAGGAGTCTGTAGATCATTGGTTTTCAAAGTGGGGTCCGGGACCCCTCAGGAGTCCTTCAGGGAGTTCCAGAGGGTCCCTGGCTAAATGACAACAGGTCCATTTGTTCTATTTGTACATTCTGAGAGTTAAATTAACATATATCATCTCAGAGATAGAAATGCCATTAAATGGGTGTCCTGGGGGTCCTTGAAATTAAAATGGAATCACTACAGAGCCTTAAAAATCTTCTCTTATGGGGGTCCCTGGCGTGTATATCTTTTCAAATGGACGTCCACTGGCAGATAAGTGTTAAATTGGGGTTTGTTGACGTGAAAAAGTTTGAGAACCACTGCTGTAGTTGGTCTATATTCGACGGGTGACACCATCAGATTAATGATTGATTATTAGCATACCTGACGTTGTGCTGTCCACTGCAGTAGGAGCATAAATTCAATTTCTGTCAGAAATCCCATCATAAGTATAATGTCCTTAAATCCTTATGCATGGATTACATCTATATATTTAATTGCCTACATTAAAACTTTGTTTTGACTTTGTTGGAATCTCCTCGCCCCTCCCCTTTTCTCCACATGTGAGACATTATGGTCATTAGGGTGACATAGGGTGATTTTTTCCCCCTTAATATCATAATGTAAGCATACCTAGAAAATAATGTAAGTCAGAAAATACTGGAATGTGTCTGAATAGAGATTTTATTTTTTATCTTCATCAAATAATATTAAAGTAAAATAAACTGAACATTTTGGAAAGATTTTTTTTTTTTTAATGTACCAAAACAGTACATGCCACAGAGTGATACACCACTCTGTGGGCATAAATAAATTGTGTGTGTGTGTGTGTGTGTGTGTGTGTGTGTGTGTGTGTGTGTGTGTGTGTGTGTGTGTGTGTGTGTGTGTGTGTGTGTGTGTGTGTGTGTGTGTGTGTGTGTGTGGATTGTGGAATGCATTTAGCATTTCACCTCTTAACAATATCACACGATGGGTATCTCTGTTCAGGTGATACAATGAAACCTTGGGCCTGGAAGGATGCTGTCCATTGAAGAACAAGTATGTCTGCAGTATCCTGAGGATGGCACGTGCACTCTGGAGTTTATCCAAAGGTATTATACTTATAGGCTAATGAAAATTAATTATACTGAATTTAACATTGTTAATAGAATTTGGCATAGAATAATACAAAGTAGATCTAATGTGATTGACAAATTGATTGAGGTTCTAGATAAGGTTTTAGAGGTCCTGGAGAGAGTTTGGTGTCAGCTTGAGATCTCTTGGGCATGGTCATTGAGGTGGTTGTTGTCTTGTCTTATTTATTTTACAGGCGTGTGCCGCAGCCGCCGATGTGCAGAGGACAGAGAAATTACCAAGCACCCCCTGCTTGATTGTTCAAGGTACTGTTGATATCTGGATTTTATATTATAATCTACATGATCATAAGCTACTTTTCACATAAGCTGATCAGTGTCTTGATCTACAGCAGTGGTTCTCAAACCTTTTCGTGTCAAGGACCCCCGAATTGACAAGCCAGTAGACCCCATTTGAAAAGCAATGCCAGGGACCCCCATAAGAGAAGATTAGGCTACAGACCCCCCATTTAATAGCATATCAATCTCTGAGACCCCAATCTACAGTATATTGTAAAATCTATGTTAATTTAATTCTGAGTGTACAAATGGGAACAAAATTGACATGTTAGGGTCCATTTGGTTCTGAGTTACATACCCACTAAGGGTCCATTTAGTTCCTAATTATCATTTAGCTGGGGACCCCCTAGAACTCCCTCAAGGACCCCTGGGGGTCCCCAGACGATTCATCAACCTGGTTGTAAAAATAGTGTAAGTAAAGTGACTAAATCTGGCTTATATTTCTGTCTTACCTTCAAAAACCCTTCAAAATCCCAGACAAAAAAACATTGCTGAATCTGACCCTAATTTGAGAATTGTCCTAAATGCCCGTTAAATCAAAATAAAGTGAGTTGTGTCACAGTTTGTGATGTTGCTGATCATTGAAATTCTACTCTTGTTCAATTAGCATTTCACCTCTACAATATCACATAATGGGTATCTCTGTTCAGGTGATTTAATGAAGTCTATGGCCTGGATGCTGTCCATTGAAGAACAAGTGGTGATGGGACAACACGATGGGATCATTATTGGATAGCTGTGGTTTTCGCGATCTACTACAACTTCAATCTGCTCCTGAGGATGGTGTGTACTGAAACATTATACTGGATTGCTTGCAACATTGATACTTGAATGTTACTTACTCTCAGTACTACTTTCTTTCTGTGGTGTGTAGGGCAGGGGTTTTCAAAGTGGGTAACGGGGCACCCTGGGGTGCTGCGACGGCAGTCCAGGGGTGCCGCGAGATCATTTGATAATATTTGGAATGTATTTATTTGGACAAATATTTAGTATCATTTAAGTACAGCTCTAACCAAAATGGCTATTATCGCAACGTTATCCTCTCAACATAATCACTTTTCACTAGTTTAGTACATTTTATGGATGATAAATACAAAACTAACGGTTTTGGACAAGGTTTCCACCCGACAACGTAGATATGCTATAAATATAAGGTGCTGGGAGTGAAAATTATAATGTAGGGGTGCTTCGGATTAAAAAGATATTTATGGGGTACCCTGAGACAAAAAAGTTTGGGAACCCCTGGTGTAGCGTTTACTTAAGGGAAAGGGGAACCGCTGCATGTGCCTTGTATAAACGATGCAATATATATCTATGTGAAACTAAAAGTTGTTGTCTTGTCTTATTGTTTACAGGTGCTTCGTGGGAGAGAGGCTCCAAATCGAAGAAGCGTGGCGGTATCAACCCACACGTGAGCACACTTTTGAGACAACTTGTGGACTTTGAATGGTCGATGGTATTCAGGACTCCAATATGAGACACACTCATACGCATTTGAGAAAACTTGTGGACTTTGAATGGTCGATGGCATTCAGGACTCCAATATGAGACACACTCATACGTGTTTCAGATGCCCTACTCTTGTTTGTCCAACTCCACCAGCCATTATTCTTATCTGGATATGTAAAATTGCCAATATTCTTTGCCGATGCCCTTTCACTTTTGTCTCTTCTGTCTCGGCCTGCATGTTAGCAAGGTGCATACTGTAATCATTAGGTAGCTTTGTTTTTAACACTGCTGTGTTGCCTTATACCTTCAGGACTTATGTGACTGAGTGCAATGTTGAGGTGTACTTCACATACTTCGTGCCTGCTGAAGTGTGTTCATATAACACACAGGAGGGTTGCCAGAGAGAACCAGTCTCCATTTCTCCCCAAGTTGTGAAGGCAACCTCCATTTGTGTTATATGGACACATTTCACCTCTGTTCCAACTGGCATGAGGGTGAGTAGATTAGTTATTTTGCAGATAAAGGAACAGTTCACCCAAAAGAGAAAATGTTGTATCTACTCACCACCATGCTGATACAAAGTCAGGTGAAGTTTTTTTAGTCCACAAAATCACTCCTGGAGTTTCACAGGAAAACTGTGTTGCAGTCTCCTAAATAACTAAAGTCTATGACAACCAGTTTTCAAACTGGTTAAAAAAGAGTGCCTCCAGACACCAGACCAAACTCCAGGAGTGTTTGTAGACTTAACACTTCTACTGAGTAAAAGGCTTTAAGAGAGACTGGTGTGGTTCTTCTTTGTCCATTTGAAATGTTGCACTTTGTGTTGGAATTGTACAATAAAAAGTTTAAATGAATGAAGTTGTATTTTTTTTGTTTTTGTTTTAGCATGTTTGTGTATGTATGGTAAAATCACAGTTAAGGCCCATTCCCACTGAGCCAGATAACAGATACAAAAAATCTCTTTCTTCAGATATTTTTTCCATTCAAAGTGGATGATAGATACAGATAAAAAAATATCTGTCACAGATAAAAGAAATATCTGTGGCAGATATTTTTTATCTGTATCTACCATCCACTTTGAATGGAAAAATATCTGGAGAAAGAGCTTTTTTTAATCTGTTATCTGGCCCAGTGGGAATGGGCCTATGAATTCAAATTTACTATATTTTACTGTATTAGATACAATTTACTGTAAATTTACAGTAAATTACTGGCTACTGAGCAGCCTTACATTCACAGTAATAGTGTAAAAATACAGGCAACTACTGTAATATTACAGTAAATAACTGCAATACATACTGCTAAATCACAGTAAATTACTAACATTTCACAGCTGTGAAATTACAGTAATTTACTGCTCAATATTTACTGTGAAAATTACTGTGAAAGTAATGCAATTAGTAGCCAGTAATTTACTGTAAATTTACAGCGAATTATTTTACAGTGTATCCTCTGGTAACATGCAGGGTGAGAGCTTCCAGTGGGCCCTACAGTACTCAGAACTATCCTCTGGTAACATGCAGGGTGAGAGCTTCCAGTGGGCCATACAGTACTCAGAACTATCCTCTGGTAACATGCAGGGTGAGAGCTTCCAGTGGGCCCTACAGTACTCAGAACTATCCTCTGGTAACATGCAGTGTGAGAGCTTCCAGTGGGCCCTACAGTACTAAGAACTATCCTCTGGTAACATGCAGTGTGAGAGCTTCCAGTGGGCCCTACAGTACTCAGAACTATCCTCTGGTAACATGCAGGGTGAGAGCTTCCAGTGGGCCCTACAGTACTCAGAACTATCCTCTGGTAACATGCAGTGTGAGAGCTTCCAGTGGGCCCTACAGTACTCAGAACTATCCTCTGGTAACATGCAGGGTGAGAGCTTCCAGTGGGCCCTACAGAACTATCCTCTGGTAACATGCAGGGTGAGAGCTTCCAGTGGGCCCTACAGTACTCAGAACTATCCTCTGGTAACATGCAGTGAGAGCTTCCAGTGGGCCCTACAGTACTCAGAACTATCCTCCGAAGAGCAACTAAAGCAAGAGCCAACTTGTAGTAAAACATGCAGCTGAAACAGCAAGGAGAAAGCTAAGTCTCACAGTCTGAGCCAACAACAGAACAGTTCAACCCACTCTCACACATGCACTATGAAAAAAAATGAAATGGAATTGTTACATTATCGTCAATGTCAGGCAGAAACCTTGTATCTCCAAGTTTCAAATGTGTTTGTTTTTTCGTAAAGTAAAGCCTTGCTTCATCACACAAGACTGTGGCACAAAACTAGTGAAAATAGCCGATCTACAAGCACACAATGCCTTGCGGTGCGAGGCGTTGTGTGCTTGTAGATCGGCTATTTTCACTAGTTTAAATCATTTTTAAAATGATAAACCCAAAACGAACGGTTTTGGAGATACAAGGTTTCCAGACAACAACAACATAGAATAATAATAGAATAGAATAAGATGAATAATTATTTGATAGAGATTTTTTTCTTTTTAGCATTTTGAGCACGTCTGTCTGTGGACTAACATTTTACTGCTATATGAATAACAGAGCAGTGGAATGTTCATTACCAGAGAATGTCTCGGCAAAATACTTTGTCATACTTTGTCATTTTGTGAATGTGCTTTCCCTGGCAAAGCTTGGGCCTCTTGTAGCCCCTCCTCCACACACACACACACCGGACTTCCAGTCTACACACACGCGTACGCACACACGCGCACACACACACACACACACACACACACACACACACACACACACACACACACACACACACACACACACACACACACACACACACACACACACACACACACACACACACACACACACACACACACACACACACACACACACACACACACACACACACACACTACCAAGCCACTTAAAACAGGTCTGTGAAGCCTGTGGCTGTTTTCCATAAAGGAGGACCTGTTTGATCCCTCCTTTATGAAACACACACACACACACACACACACACACACACACACACACACACGCACGCACACTTCCTGCTGCGTCATGTCCACCTAGTTTTGTTATGACAACAAGGAGAGGTGTGTGGGTGGCGTGGGCGTGAGTGTGAGGCTGTGATGTGTATGTGAGTGCGTGCGTGCATGCATTCGCGCGTGCGTGCGTGCGTGTGTGTGTGTGACTCAGACACAGCAGAAAATGCATGAGGAAGAGTATGACCTGGTGGTCACTCCATAACCTTTCTGTCTGAACTAACAAGCCAAGGCAACACCAACATTACTGTGTGTCTGAACATACAACATAACACACTTTCAGACCTGGAAACCAGAGCCTTGTATAGAGAGTTCTGCCAATGCAGGTTCAGAAACAGCACCGGTCATGTGGTTCATATACGCCGGAAATCAGTCACGTTTTCCCCCATAGACTCCAATGCATTCCGTAAACGTCCGGTTTTCCGATGGAAACCATGAATTATAGGGCTGTACCCGACTCTGGATTTATCTGGTCGAACATTTTCAAATGTTTCAAATAGCTGATCTATAAGCTCACAACGTGTGTATGTAGATATTTAACTTTTTTAAATGTTTTTCAAGATAGTAAAAAAAAGGCAAATAAGTTTAGGGATAGGCATTATGTCCAAAACTATGAGGTTTCCACCCAACAGAGAAAAATAGGTCTTTATGACCAAACAGGAAACTACAATTGCCAGCGTGTCCGTGCTGATTTAGAGCACATTCCATAGTTGAGTGCAACAGAGACATATGAATATTTTTTGAGCATTTAAAGAGATTTACAAGCTCTGAGTGTCGCGCTGCGAGCTTGTAGATCTGGTATTTTTGAAAAAATGCTGACAATTTGAGCAAGTCTTTGAATATATTGACTCGATTCTATAAAAGTGGTTTTCTTCTTTTGTTCATGTCTCTATCATCAGTGGTTCTCAAACGTTTTCATGTCAAGGACCCCCAAAATGATAGGTATTTGGCTGCGGACCCCCATCTCAAAATATGTTGTTCCAGGGACCCCACAGAAGCAAACATTTGAGTTACAAAGGATTACTTTAAAAGTGATATATTCAAAGATTTGCACACATTTTCAAAAAATATTTCACAAAAATGGCAGATTCACAAGCTCATAGCACAGCACTCGGTGCTGTGCTCGCTAGCTAAATTCCAGGTCTTAATTGGGTTAATTGACGACCATCCGTCAGACAGTGTGTGTAGGGCTACTGTACATACAGTTCCGAGCAAAACGTTACTGTATCAAAGAGCTGTGTTGTTGTACACAGACAGTAGCCGCTGACCGGTGCAAGACAAAAATAAATAACAGTAAAGAGAAATTAGCAAAACGTCTGTGCATCCGGCCGAGTCCATGTCACTGTCCATCAGTCAAACCATTAACCAGTGAGTCCATGCCACTGTCCATCAGTCAAACCATTAACCAGTGAGTCCATGTCACTGTCCATCAGTCAAACCATTAACCAGTGAGTCCATGCCACTGTCCATCAGTCAAACCATTTAACCAGTGGTGGAAAAAGTACTCAACCCCATGTATAGATAGATACTCCTGGTCAAATATCTGGTCAATTATTTCACCTATGTTTTGATGTGACAATTAAGTTGGATGTTGGAATAAACAACTGTTACTAATGAAATATGTGCTGTATTGCTGCCAACTGCCATCACTGCCGAACACGTCGCTAATAATAGTCTGTCGCCTTTAAGCCAAATTGTTTGTTCATTTGCCTAAACAAAAGTGCTCTCCCTCCTCTATCGTTTGTTTTTACTACTGTATGTGCAAACAACAATTGGCTAGGCGGTATATCAACATAAATGTATGTACTAAGATGGCAAAATGCTTCTTTTGAAAGTAATTACCCTGGTTACAGAGGGCAGCCATGGTGGAAGAATGCCAGGTATGCAAACACTGAGTGCAAGGCCTCGATTAGTGCTGTCGTTGCTGAATTTAAGAAGTAAACTATTACCGTAGATTACATTTTTCCACAATTCACTGATGTTACAAAACAGTTAACGGTTTACATTAACTCAAGCTCACATTTTAACACAAGCTCACAGAGAGGCACCGAGTGCCACGCTGCGAGCTTATAGATCTGCTATTTTTGAAAAGTTGAGATTTTTTTTAGCAAATCCTTGAATATATGTATTTTTAAAGCAAACATTTGTAAGTCAAATGTTGCGTTTGGGGGTCCAATGGAACTGGGACGAAATATTTTGAGATGGGGGTGTGTGGCCAAATACATATCATTTTGGGAGTCCTTGACATGAAAATGTATCAGCACCACTGCACTGACATAGAAGCATAGAGACGTTTATAGAATCAGCTCAATATATTCAAAGACTTGCTCAAATTGTCATGAATTTTTTTTTTTTTTTTTTATAGTTAATGCATAAAAAAAAATAATGGTTAAAGTGGTTAAAATCTAGGGTGACACAGATGCTCCCGGTCTAAATGGGTTAATTGATACCTGGCAGTGAATATTGTTCACATGCCAAGGCAACGTGCACACCAAAAGAAAACACTACCGTACCACTACCACTAGTAAGACGCCCTAAAGGGCGAGGTCGCGCTGAAACAACAGAGACTGACACAATATATCCATATATGGGCATTCCCAGATATGGGATAAATATTGACGACATCTGGGATCTCCATATATGGGCATAAAAGGGAAAAGGACAGAATTAATTTGCAAGTTCTGTCTCTGTCTGTCTGTCTGTCTGTCTGTCTGTCTGTCTGTCTGTCTGTCTGTCTGTCTGTCTGTCTGTCTGTCTGTCTGTCTGTCTGTCTGTCTGTCTGTCTGTCTGTCTGTCTGTCTGTCTGACTGACTGACTGACTGACTGACTGACTGACTGAATGACTGACTCACATGAGCTGCAGGTTTTCATAGTAAATGCGACCTACAGTCGCAAACACACAATAAACTGTGTCTTGCTATAAGCAGTATTCAACATAACCTCTGGTAGGCACTGTGTGTGAATGTATACATTAATAGCATCCTCCTATGGGACATCATCATCATCATCCTCCTCCTCCCAGTCTCAGGGGGTCGTAGGGGAAAGGGAAACGGTACATTTCATTTCTCTGACGTCCCCCGTCCCCCCCCCCTCCCATTCGTTGCACATAGATTAGATTTACAGCGTGTTCAGCTATGTGTGAACCAATCATTCCTCATTCCCCTCATTCTCTCATAACTGCTGAGATCAGCGGGTAAAAGTATACAGTCATCATCATCATCATTCATCCACATCCAATCAATACACATACAGTAAGCGCACGTTAATTTTGCATACTGTACAGTATGCAAACACACACTTGCAGATTGTGCCAACAGACGCATTTATGCATGCACATGCGGACGTGCGCACACACGCATGCGTGAGCGCACAGCGCCACACACACACACACACACACACACACACACACACACACACACACACACACACACACACACACACACACACACACACACACACACACACACACACACACACACACACACACACACACACACACACACACACACACACACACACACACACACACATTATAAGGAGTTCTCTCTATGGACCTGGTCTCTCCTTCCACCTCTTAAGGAGGAAACAGATCTTAAAGCTCACTGGGATCAATTAACTGACTCTCCCATTACACAGGAGCCAAACTAAACATACATTAACCACTTAGGCCGGCTTTACACTGCAGTCAAATCCAGCCCAAATCCGATTTGATGTCAAATCTGATCTTTTGGCCAGAGTTTTCACACAGCATTTGCAAGTGACACAGATCTGATCTGTGCGTTCAGACAGCGTTAGCCCAAAGCTGCCCTGCAGCGACATGTATGCTTTGGTTACCGTGGTAACGACGTAGGCGTCATGACGTTACGTCACTACGTCGACGCTGGTTGATTACGTTCTGATTACGTTCAGGAAATGCGACATAATAGACCATAGTAATCACACGTTAATATTGTTTTTCTCTCTTCTTTTCTTTACTCTTGTGTTTCGTTCTTCTCTCTCGTTTTCACTGTTTAGCTCACGTGTTTTCTCTCTTCTCTTTTGTTTTTCTCATGTGCTCAGTGCACTGTAATCAAATAGTAAATACTCGCGCTCTGTAATGATGTAATTTACAGCCGCGCTCAGGTCGCGCTGCTCGCGCAGCAAGTGACGCTTGGCCAGTTTGATGTGACTTGAATGTGACCTGCATATAACTCTATGGGGTGGATGTGGTTGCTGCTTTCAGACTGAGTCAGATGTCCTCAGATCCGATATGGATCGGATTTAACTACCTCTGGATGTGGTTTTTCAAAATCGGATTTCATGTGACCTGAATGTGACATGTTTGGATTTAGACTATTTAAAAAAAATCGGATTCCACTTTTGAAGTGACTCAGATCTGATTCAGGCTAGATTTCAGTGGCAGTGTAAAGCCGGCCTTAAGCTCCATATATATGTAGGCTAATTTGAAAATAGCCGATCTACAAGCCCACAAAAAGTCACGGTGCAAAGCATTGTGAGCGTGTAGATCAGCGAAGTAAATGTTGATACCAATCAATGTACCAATTTGTACTTTTACTGAAATCAATTCTGAATTCCGGGCTTTCATTTGTGCCAGTAGTATTTCTACATTGCAGTACCCATCTTCATATAAATGTTCATGATATAAAATAGCACTTTTTTTTCTTCAGAAAACTGTCTGCCAGTGACATCATCAATGGGGAATCCAAGCTAATAGAAACTGCAGGCTTTCTATTCTTGAAAAGTTGCAACGTTATAAAGGAAGCCATTGTTCTCACGATAATACAAATCTAAATATTTGTTTTCAAAAATCTGGGTTTAAAATAAATATCTGCCTAACGATGATGTTACTGGCAGACGGTCTATGAACTGCCCACAGCTCTCCTCAGACACACAGACCAAGTAGAAAAAACATTGTGCAATTTTATTGTGTATATTAGTGAGGACCAATTATATGACGATAGGTTGAAAAGTGGTGAAGTAGTCCTTTAAGTGAAGAATGTGAGTACTCTTTCCACCACTGGACAGCATGACATAGCATTCAGCAGATTGAATATCTCTACATTATGATCAGATTATATTACAGAGGAGAAGCCATGGAGGTTAAGAGCTTCAGGCAATTTTTAGATTCTTATCAATATTGAATTAGCATTGATTGGAGCGGAGCACAGCAGGCTGGCCACCGAGCCGGCCAATGAGAGGAGGCTGTGGCCACAGGGCCGGCCAATGAGAGGAGGCTGTGGCCACAGGGCCGGCCAATGAGAGGAGGCTGGCCACAGGGCCAGCCAATGGCTAGAGTTCTAAGAATAGGATTCCTCCTCCAGTGCTGGACAGTGACACGTGTATCTAATCTGCATGAGGCAAGACCCAAATTCAGTGTGAACATTTTAACTCAAATCTTTGCCACCGGAATCGGAATTCTTTTTGAGATGGGGTTTGACAAGGTTTGAGAACCACTGATATAGGCCGATTCTACAAATGTCTTCTAAATCCAAACAGTTTTCTCAAAAACACTTGCTATATGAGTGGTTCTCAAACTTTGTCATGTCAAGGACGCCTTTAGCCACGGACCCCCATCTCAAAAAATGTTGTTCCGGGGACCCCCAGAAGCAACTAAGGATTTGAGTTAAAAATGTTCAGAATTTGGGTCCTGCCTCAAGCCAAGGACAAAGAAGGAGAAGACACCCACCCGGAAGTTGGCACACCACGGTCCATGCGCCATGACACTTTTGGGTGGCGGAAGTGGCACCGCTAATGTTATTCACCGAACCTCCGGTGCCACTTCCGCCACCCAAAGTGTCATGGCGGATGGCTGGCCATGGAGCCTAAAATGACGTCGGTGTCCATTCCTTCTTTGATCTTCCTTGCCTCAAGCTAGATGCAGATTAGATACATGCGTGCTGGACAGACCCAAAGGTCACTGAGCGAAATAAAATAAATGATGGTGTAAGCAGTGTTGCCAGATTTTGCGAGAGAAACAGGGCCCTACAGGGCTTGTGAACGAAAACAAGCCCAAAAGAAACAAAATAAGTGACTATAGTGAATGGGGTCCCCCAGGGCTCTCTAATTGGTCCCCTCCATTTTTCCTCGACATCAGTCTTCAACATTTTCAGGCCAAGGACCCCTTAGTTGAGAGATGAAGCAGGGACCCCCACAACCTGTTCATGATTCCATATAGTTTCATCGTCTGACAGCAAAATTATCAGTGTATTTTAGATTCATGTCAATTTGTGTTTTCAGATATTTAACCACTTGAACCGTCAATACTTAATAAACGTCTGCTCTAAGCCCTCTACACCAAACCTCTTTGCCGAAAATAGCCGATCTACAAGCTCACAACGCCTCGCAGCTTGTAGATCTGCTATTTTTGTTTACAGTTCTCAGAATATGGACAGTTTGGACACTAGGGTTCAAGTTGTTAATATAAAAAGGATTGGAAGATTTGGAGGACCCCCTGTAGTAACTCTGAGGACCCCTTAGGGGTCCCGGACCCAGTGTTAAAGACCCCTGCTCTACATCAAATCTCTTTGCATAACATAGCCTGTGTATGGTCGTATAGCTACAACATGCCACGTTGCAATGAATTGTTAGTGTGTAGATCTGTTATTCTCACCAAACGTTCACCTGTTAGGACATGCCCAGAATAGGTAAGGCTTTTATGAACACCCTGAACAGTTTTTAATTTGCTTGATTCAATATTTAGATATTTGATGTAAATGTTACCAGGTCCTCCAGGCCCAGGGCCTCTCCCCACAGACTACCCATTGTAACTTCAAACTTCATTTAAACCATGATAGATTAATTAAAAACACCCATGATTTATTCTGGTGACTCATATTACCCTCCTAATATGTGAGCAGGCCGTGTTTTTTTGATAACTTTTTTCATTTATTTTTAATAATTATGTTTTGTATTACATTTTTTTCCATTTTCCCAAATATATTTTTTTAAATAAATGAAAAAAGTTATCGAGAAAACACAGCCTGCTCACATATTAGGAGGGTAATATGAGTTACCAGAAAAATAATGGGTGTTTTTAATGAATGTATCATGGTTAAAAATTAAGTTTGAAGTTACAATGCGTGTGTAAGGTGTTTCCCTGTTGAAAGTGGAATATCCCTTTAAGTCGATAAACACTACTGTTTTTCAAAAATGTTTCTATTCACTAATCTCAGACATTCTATGGCTGCAAGCTGGCATCTCTAAACAGCACTAGCAGCTGCTTGTGGTGGCACAGTTTTACACTAAATGGAGGTTTCAGTTCTGCTCTAGAGAGTTTGCTGATGCAGGAAACCAAGCCAGTTTCTCCGCTCTTTATTATGTAAACCTGCATCTAAACCAAAACTGTAGCAGGGGCGTCAATTGGGTATGGCAGGGGTATGCAGCTGCCATACCCTGGGTCCAGGGGGTAAAATAAAAGTTACTTTTAAATATAAATACATGAATGTCTCTTAGTCTATCTGCGCTGGTTATTATGTTGTTAAATTACAGTAAAATAACTACAAATGCAAAATTTAACAAAATGTCTCTTTACCAAGGTATTATAATTATATTCTCCACACTTGTATTCTCCCCATCTTGACAAAATGGTATATTCCCAGGTTCCGCAGGTCAGCTGCACAGGCTGGTGCAATGCATTATTGTTAATTGTGGCACGTTTACTAACATGCCAAGTTTAGCTGCACTTGAAAAACCATTCCAGACTGCCATATCCAGCCCAAGAAACCTTAGAAACCTGTGTAAAAAACTGACATTGTTTTCAGACATTGTGAAAATATGTAGATCTGCTATTTTCACAATAGAACCGTGTTATCCAAAATGTAATGCCTATTTTCCATGAGGACTCCCATCTTAGCCATACCCTAGCTTTTGCTGAACTGACGCCACTGAACTGTAGTAGTTGTAGTGTCCTTAGGCAATAACTGACACTAGGACACAGCTGAATTCATCTTTTGCCGGTCTTGGCATTTGTCACATTTTACGAGGTTAGCAAGGTGCAGTCAAGAAATACAGGTTTTACACAATAAAAACAGAAGGTACTCCTTTGATGTGCTTCTGTAGAACTGAATTACATTGATCCTGTTGTCACTTGTCACCCGCCTTGAAGGGCTCACGGCTTTCTTTCAGCATGTTCTATTTTTATAACCCAGTGGTTTATTTTGGTCCTTATTTAAAAGTATGATGAGCCAAGTGGCTACTCGTAATAGGTTGGTTTGTATTCTCTTAACGACTCCAGTTTATACATACGACACATTCACATATGTTTCGGGAAGGCACCAAATGTCTCTTTTTGGTCACGTGCTTTTGGAAACCTCCAGACCTAGCACTGGTAATCTTTCCTAATCATCATCAGAGACTGAGGTTCACAAATCATACACACAACTGAAATAATCGTAACTATCATACAGGACATACATGTGCGGCGCAAGCGTGCACACACACACACACACACACACACACACACACACACACACACACACACACACACACACACACACACACACACACACACACACACACACACACACACACACACACACACACACACACACACACACACACACACAGTTACCACTAAAACAAATCAGCGATCTTCCCTCTTTTCAATGACATCACAGAGGCTTGTGTGACATCCACTGTTGAGTCAATGTCAACAACAGCATGGAAATGCTTACTCCACAAATACTCCCCCTCTCTCCTCTCCCTCTATCTCTCTCCCAAACACAGACACACATCCACAAATACTCCCCCCCCCCCCCTCCGCTGGGCCTGTCCTGAACCAAACCCTCACATGCACAAACCTCACACTGTGGGCCCTTTGCCACCTAAAGAACCTTGGTTCAAGAACCAGTGCCGTTCAACTTTCTTATTGGAACCTTGGTCTGTTCTTGCGCACCGGCCGCGAACCTACTTGCGTTTCCACCAGATTGAACCATGATTGAACCGGAGGAACCAAGGATTTTGTGGTTCCCGTTCCGAACCAACTTTTACGGTTCGGAACCAACTCGGTTCTTGGTGTAAAAGCTCACCTCTGGTTCATCCCATAGGCGGGAGAAAGAACCAGAACCAGTTCTTTACCGGTGGAAAAGCGCCCTGTCTGTACAAGTGAACCCATTAAGACCTGAGGCTAATTCAACAAATGCCTTCTGAATCAGTAGTTCTATTCATGCCAAGGACCCCCAGAATGGTATGTATGTGGCCGTGGACAGTGACACCCCCCCCCCCCCCCCATCTGAAAATGTTTTGTGCCAGGGACCCCCAGAAGAGAAAATGTGCACTGTGCATTCAAAGACAACTGAGCAAACAGCAATATTATTATTATTATTATTTTTCATAAACAAATATGAGATAGGGGAAAGATGAAATATAGTTCAAAAGGTTCTACACATACTCTTGAAGGAACGTCACCCAATCTTCAACCTAAGTTCAGAAACCTTCCCACCAGTGAACACTGGGTCATTTCAAACAAGATTTCAAACTTTTTTTAAATTATTATTATTCATAAAAGAACGATGGCTTGCTAACTCTCCAGGAAGACACAGAGGGAAGGCTCAAGGCTGTAGTTTCCATTTCCATTAGCCTGGAATCCCACCCCATGATGTCACTGGTAGGCACAGGGTTTCTGAAGTGTCCAGAGCCAGTGCTCGGGTAGCTCAGTCCGTAGAGCTCTCACCCACAACTTAAGGTCATTAGGTCGAACACCCTTTGGATCAACCACCAAACTCTAACCCAAACCCTAATCCTAACCTCAGTAAAACTACGCCTAACTCTAAACCTAACCTCAGTAACCGTGACGCGGGTGTAGGGCTGTCACAATTATTACATAATCGTCTAATCGTGATTATTTGACATTATCGCAATTATTTTGTCATAATCGTCATAATCGTGAATGTTGAAAAATTTCAGAAATAGTGGAAATAGCAGATCTACAAGCTCACAACGCGTCGCATTGCGCCGCGTTGTGAGCTTGTAGATCGGCTATTTCCACTATCAAAGTTATTTTTTAAGTAGTAAGTTGTCAAATATGTCAGTAATTTCTTTGTATATAGGTTATGTGTCATATCTACCATGTACAACTTCAAAGCCTAAAAGCCAAACAGAAATGTAATTATCAACAACAAAAACACAATTAAATCGTTAATCGCCAATTATTTGAGTGACAATTAATCGTCATGTAAAATGTCATATCGTGACAGCCGTACGCGGGTGATTATCTAACCTGCTGACGATCGCGGGTGATTATCTAACCTGCCGACACTGTTCGACCCAACAGGAGTTTGACCTATGGGGCAGTCCCCGACCCGCAGGCACCCCCAACTCGGAGTTAGTAGCACAGCTTGGGTGCAGCAAGTCGTACTGGGAGCTGGTGGTGGTAGGTGTTGCGCTCCACCTCCACCTCAGGGGTCTAGCACATTGTAAAAGGGATTGACTTGTTGTGTTACCGGCTGATACCGACAATAAGCCACTCCCGACAGCCCACCAATGAGACACAGACAGTATGAGAAATGGTGGCAACTTATGTAGAGGAGGAGTGAAAAAACTTTCATCTGTTTTGTGAAAAAACTCTTTAAATCTGTCGGGTGGAAACCTCATTATGTCCAAAACTTTTTTCAGGATTCCGATTCAAAAGTAGCCGATCGACAAGCTCAAAATGTGTTGCTTCGTGCCACGCTTGGGCATGCTTTTGTTGCTTTTGTGTGACTGTAGTTATGATCAAGTTAGGGCATTAGTTAATTTGCGGGGGAAATAAACACAACAAGGTTAGCCTGTGGAGATAACAGGCAACAACATATTAGTCCTTGTTAGGCCGAACTGGAGAAGAATTTGTGGCTTGTTGAGTCGGGCGGGTGCTTCACATAGTTACACAGATAGCTATCTGATCTGTAAGCAAGCTGTCGGTCTGCACAGCAGCACACAGCCGAGTTTCACAAACTATATTGTATGAATCACGGAACATTCTCAGCAATCCACAGTAGCTCAGGGAGAAAGAAAGACTTGTTGCAAGGATTTGTTGCAACGAGGAGAGCCGTGCCAGATTCTATTTCTAATGTAACATTTAAAAGAGGATTAAAAATAACACCATCAGCTAACAGAAAGCTGTAATGTGATAATAATAACAAGCTACTGGTTGTTGATCTTAGATAAGAAAGCCTTAAGACATTAACAGCTTTGACCACTTCAAACCTTGATGTTCTCAAAGTGGGGTACGGGGGCCGCAGCCAGGGGTCCTTGGGGGTCCCCCAGCTAAAACATGTGAGTTAGGAACTAAATGGACCCTTACAGGTCTGTAACTCCTACCGGTGACATCATCGGGTGGTCATTTCAAGAGGTTTTCTTATTTTTTTTTTTATTGATGCAAGAACAATGGCAAGAACAATTTCAGGAAGACAGAAAGAAGGCTTTAGTTTCCATTAGCCTGGAATGAGTGGAATCCCACCAAGATGATGTCATTGGTAGGAACATGGTTTCTCAACTAGTCAACATCCCACCAATGAGACAGCAGAGTAACTAGACAGAAAGGGTGCCATCTTATAACGAGCAATTAGTGAAGAGCTCCACTTATATGAATATAAATACGGTTGAAAATGGGTGAGGTGCTATCATAGACTGTTATCATTTGTACACGTCAAGAATTATGAGGGTGGGTTGGGGCAAATGGCCTAGTGGTTAAGGAGGCGGTGCCATAGTTTTGTACTTTTTCTGGTTTTCATCTGTCTATGAGGTTGACAGTACTTCATTAGACCCCCTGGTGTGGTTGTTATGAGCAATTATGCATTCCCTTTGTATTTGGGATTTCTTCCTGGAGGCTGACACCTGTGGGTCAAAAGTGCCAAAAACACAGATAAAATGACATCATATAATCATCCCCTCCCCTTTTACCATTCACCCAACACTGTGGGTGTGGCTAACTTCAGCTGGGTCACCACCCACCACAACAACCAGGCATACTTAATGAACTGGTGGGTGTGACCACATATAAACCTAATTTTATAGGGGGGGGGGGGGGGGGGGAATCATGGCACTTCATCTTTAAGGTGCTCTGTTGCAGCCAGACAGTGAGTTGGCATTTCCGTTCACGAAAATACATTTTAAAATATCACTTCTGCTAAGCAGCAAGCTAATTATGCTTTGATGATTTTCATTTATATTAGGATAAAAATGTGCGCGACTGTAAAAACGAAACGGAAGTGGGGAGGAGGCTTCACTTCTGTTTTATTGCCTCTCATGGCGGATACTCATGAGCAGAACTTCCGGTCTCCCAGACTGTATGACGGGAGCATTTTGTAAATTGTGTGAGTCAACAGTCTGGCCAGTGGCCACGCACAGCTATGGGTGACTATCACAAGGGTCTTCAACAGGGGGTCCGGGACCCCTAGGGCAGTGTTTCTCAACCTTTTTTCTCCAAGAAATGGGCACACCAACATAATACAGGGGTGTAAATATAGTCATTGTCGGGAAGAAACCTTGTATCTCCAAGTTTCAAATTTGTATGTTTCTTCGCAAAGTAAAGCCCTGCTTCATCATCTGTTTCTCTCTGTGTCAGGGTATGTACTGTAGGTCGGTGTCCTTCTTTGTATAAGCCTGTAGCCCAGTGATGTTAATAGGTTTTTAATGTAATGAGTCCCGGGACCCAAGACGGGTCTTTCGGATGAGTCCCAGGGATATTTTATGGGTCCCACAAAAATTCAACGCATCATGTCATTTTTGACAAAGTGCAGCATTTAACTTGAATTGGTTATTATATGGTTATGTTCATGTTACGTAGAAATGTGTCTGAAAGAAATGAACCACAATTCCAAATCTTACAATTTTAATACTTCCAAATAGTCATGTGATGGTTTGATTTTTTTTTATACCTAACCGTTAATATCGGATGTTGACCACTTGGGGGCGTAGATAGAAGCTTTTACCGAGTCTTCATAATCAACAGCCAGTCAGCCACCTGTTATTTTATATACATCGATAATATATGGATCTTCTAAGTGAGATCATGATGTCTCCTGTTTGTACTGTTACTGCTTCTATGGAATGGGGGAAATGCCGTGCTTGTGTTTGCTCTGCTTTACAAAGAACCAGTGGACTGGGTCAAAAACAGTGAATTAGGATTGCTTGTAGATCGGCTACTTTTGTTTTGAACGGTTGATCATAGAGGGCCCTCTATGGATGCGGGAGTGCAAGGCACAGGCGGCCGCGGTGGTCCGCTGCCCCGGCGGACCACCAAATGGACGGCGCCGCCACGAAAACACTATATCAATCAAACAGTTAGGCAGCCTAGGCTACATACACTGTCTCAGATAGCATACATGCTAGGCTAGCTTGCTTCCTCCGTGTTGTAGTTGAGCCAATAAAGGTTATTTGACCACGTTCACCACAACGTTAATCGCCGCTATTGTTGTAAAGACGCAATGAAGACCTGTGTGGCTTCTAACACGTTGTCCAATGTCCACCACATCTATAAACAATAGCGCGTGTATCCAGTTGTTTTTGAATGAAGAGGACAGAGGGAGAGGAGGCGGGTCGCTGTGTGAGCAGTGAGCATGTCATGTTTCTGCGCCATACACGTTCTGTGGGGGAACACTTTTTGGTGTATCACCTAACACGCTGTGCCACTATGGTCAGAGAGCGGCCCGGTGCTACGCTAAAACTCAGGCACCCATTGAATTCTGTGACCATCCACGGACACACAATGGCGTTCAAAACACACTGTCGTTAGTTCTATCGTCTGTTTTAAGACTTTCTACGCGGATTTCATTTGTGTTAACATAGCGTTAAGTAGCATGCCTTCACCCATGAACAATGGTGGCGTCTGGACTTTTTAAAATATTATTTTTTTTTCGCAACGTGGTAAATTATTTTAACGTTGACTCCAATGGAGGCGATGCGTCCGTGGGACCCAAGGACACTGACGTGAATGCGTCTTTAGGCAACGTGAATGCGTCAGAGACGCGTGACGCGCACGTAATGACGTCACTGGTAGCCCAATCAGGGACCAGCATTTATGGCAACCATCATTAACTGCCAATGAGGGACCTGTATTCCTGGTGATGCCAGTGGTGATGCCAGTATATAGCGCACCTCATGGCGCGCTCTGCTGGCGCACAAGTAGGCCATACGTGGCCTACTTGTGCACAATGCGCAAGTTGGCACCTCGACAGAGTGCAGTTCTAGTTTAATGTTGTTGGT
Organism: Nannobrachium achirus; assembly: GCF_963921795.1. NCBI lineage: Eukaryota > Metazoa > Chordata > Actinopteri > Myctophiformes > Myctophidae > Nannobrachium > Nannobrachium achirus. The sequence continues at coordinate 8,858,407 of NC_137813.1, read as the reverse complement.
GTGGTTAATAATAAGGCAGACGTGTAATGTTATTTTGGCCTGAACCATGCAATTTATTGATAAAATAAATTGTATTATTATCCATCTATGGAAACATTTCCTGAGCGTTTGACTGAGTTTATTTATCCTTGTTTATCCGGTGTCGCTAAACATGATTTCAGAAAATAATATTATTTTTAGGGGTGCTTGGGGTCTTTCTTGAGCAGAGCACCCATAAAGAAAAACGCCCCTAGGTGGCGCCTGAGGAGGGGGTGCGGCATCTATGTGAGGACTGGACAATACGTTTTATGGGGGTGTGGAGGGAGGGTGGCTGGAGTTTCCATTTAGCTGCAAGTTTTCACAGGCAAACATTAAAATACAATGAGTGTGAGTTGACAGTTGAGTAGCCTATTGTTTCACTACCTTGGGAGAGAAAAAATCCCTTACGCAGCAAACTTTACCAGACTGGAAAAACATGACAGGGCAGACACAATAAAGCTATTTATATGAAATGCCCTTCAACTTCACTCAACTTTCTCTAACTTTAATAGGAGGCTAACATTCCACTATGGCAGTCGATCAGTCAGGTCGCATTATGTTACTTGCAGTGCTTTCATTTATAACTGTCTTATGTAATAAAAGTGTACAGGTAAACGTGTGTTCCCAACCCTAGTATCCTACCAAAAACCGCCCACAACTACACTATAGGACAGAACACGGGACGAGAATATAATCATTATGAATAAGTTAGAACAAGCCAAAAAGTATCCACATCAGACCAGTGGCGTTGACATCAAACGTTCACAAGAGAATAATAACGTGTGTGTGTCGCAACAAATGTATCCAGTTGAAGCGGCGTGTGACACCAATTAAACCAAACAGCTTTCTTATTTTTATACTTTACCTTCCAACTGTCTGGTTGGCCAGCTGTCTCATGCGATTAAACTGTTTCTTCATGTTGTATTATATCCTCGCCCGGGTGGGTCCGCCCGTCCACCACCACCAGTAGGTATAGATCCAAGAGAGACCACTCCGTTAAAAGTTAAAGAAGACTCCCAGGAATATTATTAACATCCAAACACAAGCCGTCGCTTTTCGCTCTCCTAAAGTCCCACCAAACCGTGTCACGTCGCTGCCATCGTCAGTAAAGAAGTGACGCTCAACTCAACAATACATAGGTGTTTCTGTTCGTTCTTCTCTCGGCTCAGCCCGAAGCCACCACGATATTATGTTCCCTTTTACAACAGATTGTTATTCATTATTTCACTGGGGAAGCGGCCGTTGCGTTGTGATCGTTGTCCTAGTCTCCCCATTTCAGGCATAACATGATGATGATGATGATGTGGTTTTAAAAGTGCTTTGGTTTGAGAGAGCAACACCAGGCTGAATGCAGCCAGGAAGGAGGAAGTGCTCTGCTCTGCTCTGTACTGTACTTCCCTGCTTCACTGTATGACTGGCTGGCATAACCCAGAACCCACTGCTGACATGTGATAACTTCATAAGCAAAGCATATAGGCCTATATCAATGTTGTTTTTGACTGCACATTTTGATTTAGTTTCAGTCATAGTCTTTTGAATAATGTCATTTAGGTTTAGTCATAATTTAGTCGCCTGAAAAGTTTTAGCTTAGTCTAATTTTAGTCGACTAAATTAACAGTTGATTTAGTCAACTAAAATGTATTTTGGCAGACCTTGATGGCATCGTAATGACTGATTTTACACTTGGTTGCGTGCTGTTAATAGCAGATCTTCTCCACTATAGTCCCTCCCTAACGTTTTCGTCTAGTTTTTATTTTGTTGACGAAATTTTCAATATATTTAGTCTTAGTTTTAGTCATCACAGCTTGGTTTTTATTTTGTTTTTTGTTTTAGTTTTCGTCAGTGAAAAAAACACAGTCGACAAACATTTTTCGTGTTTTTATTTCGTTTTCATCAGTGAAAAAAACGCAGTCGACCAAAAAGTTTTGTCATAGTTTTAGTCAACAAAATCAACAGTTATATATATTTATATTAAAAGTGCTCATTATGCAGAATGTCTCATGCACCATTTAAAGTTAGCAAAAAAAAAGTTTTGCAAACAGCAGATCTATAAGCTCACAATGCAACTGCAAGCGACGCGTTGTGAGCTTTTAGATCTGCCCCCCCCCCCCCTGGCTGCTATGAGCCACAGGACTGAAGTGGTTAATGAATGTTTTACATTATTAGCCTAATCTAAATCTACCAAAAAGTAAACAAATTTGTCAAATAATAGTCTACGCAGTGGAGTAAAAAGTACAATATTTGCCCCTAGGGGTTAGGGTTAGGGTAATGAGATGTATTGGAGTAGATGTAGGCTAAAAGTAGGCTATAAAGTAAATTGAAATAATTAATGTACTCGTCTTGAGTGGGTTACATGGGGTAAATGTTTACTTGAGTAAAAGTATCAATACTGCAATGTACTAGAAATACTCTACAAGCAAAAGTCTGGAATTCAAAATTGACTTGACAAGTACAAAAGTATTGTTATCAAAATGTACTTAAAGTACCAAAAAGATCAGAAGGATAGGATAGGCTACTCATTATGCAGAAGAAGCCAGGTCCTGTTTCACAAGTTTAAAAATGTATAAAAATGTATAAAAATAGCAGATCTACAAGCTCACAACGCGTCACTTGCAGTTGCATTTTGATAATTGTGAGCTTGTAGATCTATTTTATTATTATTATTATTATACATTTTGAAAACTTTAAATGAGACATTCTGCATAATGAGTATAGGCTACTTTTGGTATTTTAAGAATGTTTTGACTACTTTTTGTACTACTTTCTGTATACAGTCCACTGACTCCGCTCACTTCACACTAGTGAGATTTTCTTTTCGTTTCTTTTTTTTTCCTTTTTTACATTTGACAGTTTTGACTAACTAGGCTAGCCTACTATGCAGATTTAGATCATTAATATAAAGAATATTAAACTTCAACTACTGTGGAATTCTTTGTCAGCTTCCGAAGTGGTTCTCACCAGCTGCACTCACATGTTTTCATGTCAAAATAAATTAGAAGAAATAGGCAAACGTTGTGAAAATAGCTGATCTACAAGCTCACAAGGCATTGTGAGCTTGTAACTCTGTGACCCGCAGGGTGATAGCGGCCTCTAGTGGCAGTGATGTCAATACTAAAGTTAAAAGTGGTGTTTTTGATTGATTGATTGAAGGCTTTATTAGAAGTTTGCATAGGAAAATGTACAGATTCATGACGGTACAGTTCACTGGTACAAGGTCTACTAAAAGGAGATCCATGAAAAGACTAAGCTTATTTCAACAGGAAACCATTAAAGTATCTCATATAACATTGAATGACAGACAAATAGAACACAGTACTATGCAGTAGATATGTAAAGAAAAAAGAAAACAGTAGGTCTATACAATCAGTAAGTACAGTATATACAATATATACAAGGAAGGGGCAGGTAACAGTAAGTCTAAACAATCAGTATGTACAGTATATACAAGGAAGGGGCAGGGAGGGTAGGGTTGGGCTAGGTTTTTTACCAGTTGCGAACGGCTGCTGCCTGTAAGTGGTTTTTCAGGGCATTTTAAAAGGATGCTAGTGATCCACACTCCTTTATGGCCTTCGGTAAGGCATGTGCGACTGTGCGTGTGGTATAGCTACTACTAGAACTGTGTTTGCAACCACATGCTGCAGGTGTAGATAGAAACCCTCAACCATTCATTTTGTGCACGCTACATCCTTTTTTGAGCGGTGCTACTGGAAGGAGCTAAGCTCCAACATGTGGCTTCGACCGGGACGCCAAGCGGGGCCTACATCTGGCCTACATCTGGCCTACATCTGGCTTACATCTGGCCTACATCTGGCTTACATCTGGCCTACATCTTGGCACAACGCCCAGGGTCACATTGGCCAAGCTTCGCAGGACGCTTAATTAATGAAATTAACTGATAAATAGCACCGCTCACTTCACACCAGGTGTTTTTTGGGGGTACTTTTTTACGTCTTTTTCCCCCCAATTTTGTCATTGTGTCAATTAATTCCTCCCCACTGCTGTTGTATCCTACTGACTCATTTTCCAATGAGGAGCCTCCACCGGGAGGACGCAGAGCCTTAATCCTACTCCTCCCGGAGGCTCCCGCGTAACACTCCCTGCTGACAGGAGCTGCCCACACGCACATGTGTATTAGGACATTAACGACTTGTGATTTAATTGCAAGTCGAATCAACTCAGTAAAAAGTTGAGTTGAAGTCGACTTTATTGTTTGATGACGTCATCACATCACACTCAACCCTCCAATTGTTTTGGGGGGTCCCCAGATGATTAACTTAATGTGCAACATTGTTTTCTCACTCAACTGTAAACAAACCAACATAAAGTTTAAGCGTATAGACTATAGAGGGTATCTTCACATTTCTAAAGTGCCAATTTAAGGACTTTTTAATACCTCTAAAATGACAAATTAAACATTGTCCAAATTGTCAAATATAGAGAAAGAAAATGTGAAAATAGCCGATCTACATGCTCACATCGCCTCGCATCCCGAGGCGTTGTGAGCATGTAGATCTGCTATTTTCACAATAGAACCATGTTATACTAAATGTAATGTAGCACTGTAATATTGTATCATTCCGTTCTTGACAATAAGCAATCCTACTTTTTGAATGCTGGATTTATTTTTTCAACTTTGACTTTCGACTTTCTCTGGTGGGAGTCGACTTGTGTAATGAAGTCGACTCAGTCGACTTTTTCGTTAATGCCCTGATGTGTATGCCACACGCACATGCGTAATTAGCCCTTCGCTATGCCCCTCCTAAAGCCGTCCTTGTCCAATGCCAAGTTAGCAACAGGTTACTAACGCAGCTGACTTGGCAAGCTGCCATGGCAGCGCGCATCGCTGTACCGCGAGTCTGGCTGCTAGATAGAGATGGGATTTATGGTTCTCTGAAGTGAACCGGATCTCTGAGATCCGTTCCTTTCAAAGAGCCGTTCAAAAGACTGCCTCATTTTAGTTACTGGTTACTTTGTAGATTTTGATTATGATTGTAAATCACTTCCACCCAAATAGGCCGATACATTTTTGCCATTGGATACATTTCTGGCATTTGAAAATAGGTGATCTACAAGCTCACAATGTGTCACGTTGCAATGCATTGTGAGCTTGTAGATCAGCTATTTGCAAATGATTTTTCTACATTTTACTCATTGGAAAACCTGTGAAACAGGACATTCTGCATAATGAGTACGTTCTAATATTGGTACTTTAAGTACATTTTGAAACCAATACTATTTTACTTTTACTCTAGTACATTAATAACATTCCAAACTTGATTGCAGTATTGATATGTTTACCTAAGTAAAGACATGTAGTACCTTTCCCACCACTGTTCATTAGAAAGGAACGGCTCCCTACTGTGAACCGAATCATATCGTTCATTTCAAAGAGTCGTTCAACAGACTCGATTCGTTCGCGAACGTCCCACCCACTCGCTTCCGTGTCACAAACACTGAAACAAAAACAGAACGGATTGCACTGACCTACACAAACCCACGGGAATAATTTAGGAGCACTTCATGAGAAAATATAACTGGTAAAACTTGTGTACTGTATGTTAATCTGACTTTAGTATAGACTATTGTTTTCTTCCTGGACGTGCGTTTGTTTGTGGCAGGTTAGTCTGCAGCTGGGTGCTATTGCTGCACGCCGCCATGGCAGCTTGCCAAGGCACCCGCCTTAGTAACCTGTCGCTAAACGTGGCATTGGGCAAGCACGGCTTTAGGAGGGGCATAGCGATCGGTCAATTGCGTATACCACACGCACATGCAGTGATATCACCCTCCTCCCTGCTTGGCTTCCCTCTCCCAAACACGGGCCAATAGTGTTCGTATAGGCCAGGGGTGTCCACAGTGCGGCCCGGGGACCAAATGCGGCCAGAGGACACATTTTATACTGCCCACAGCTTCATTCCTAAATTGTATTATAAAAGGCCCGCCAGCACCGGCAAACAAAAATATTTTCATAGGGTATAATTTGTCAGGATGTTCCCTGTCGTCTCATTCTCAAATGAGACGAACGGGCCAAAGAAAGGCTATTTTATTGTATTTTTTTACCTTGCATGAGTTATTTGTGTTTTGTTCAGAGCACACACAAAAGACAATGGTTATTAAATATTAAATAAAATCATTTAAATGCGATGCATTTATGTCAGGAGATATAGTCGGCCCTAGGTAAGCCTGCCTTTGGTGTTTTCATATTTTCTAATGTGGCCCCCTTTGAAAAAGGTTTGGACACCCCAGATATACTGTAGGTGCTCGACAAAGCCGGATGCACTTCTATGGATTCCAACTCACAACCTCCGTGTGGTCCGTGGTGGGCATGCACGTTACCCACTGTGCCACACGAGTGCTGCGGGCCACATCCTTGAATGTTGCATCAACCCACCAGGAGGCCGCCGGGAATCGAACCGGGGTTGATTCCCACAGCGGTCACGCACGCCTCCTCCAGCCACTGATCCACCGCCATCCCCATAGCTAATAGAGACAGAGAGAGTCTATAGGGAATGTTGATTTGTAAAACACTTTATTTACAATGTATATCATTTAATTATTGTTGTTGATCAGTTAAATAAATAATGGAAGTGTTCAAACAGTGCATTTCAATTAAAAACTAAAAACAAACAAAACATTTCTTTTAATCTAAAATCAAAGGCACCACTGTATTAGAAATTCATCCAAAAAATATATGGTCCTCCAGAATATGAAGACCATCTATGTGTGTCTGATTCAAGTCATTAAGGGTAAGAAACCTCATACAGGTCCAAAACTGTTACTTCAAATTCAAAAGTAGCAGATCTACAAGCTCAAAGCGCCTCATTTCACGCCACGTTTTGAGCTTGCAAATCTGCTGCTTTTGATGCTTTTGCATGGTGCTGTAGGCATGATCATGTATTGTAGGCTGTTCATTTACAGAATACCCATAGAGGTATAATACACACACACACACACACACACACACACACACACACACACACACACACACACACACACACACACACACACACACACACACACACACACACACACACACACACAGTATTCAATGGGAAAAAAATAGGCCCTCTTATAGATGAATAGACTGCCGCAAAGCCCCACTGTAAAAGCCCCCCCTAGTGGCTAAGTTATGCAACTAAAACACACAATATAACTACTAATGGTCACTGGTTTAAATGATGGTCACTGGTTTAAATGAAAGAGTACATCTTCATGATGTCACTGATCACATGACCCCACAATCAATCCTCAAGTTCTAGGCAACACAGAAGGGGGGGGGGGGACTTACAACCCTCAGGTAGGCCTATATTAATGACATAGTTTGACATAGTTTTGACATAGTATTTCCCTTTAATGGCTGTGTTCAGCTAAGCCCAGTAAGCGATGATGAAGACGGACACGGAGAGGCTGATGATGAGGTTGGCGTTGACCAGGTGTCTCAGACAAGGCTCCTCCTCCAGGGAGTGGATGGCGCCCCCTGGTGGAGCAGGAGGTGGAGGCGCTCCGTCCTCCTGGCCAGCCCTCCGCTGCTCCATCCCACACAGCCAGTAGATGGCAGCGGTCAGCTTGGATTGGCTCTGGACACTGACCACGGAAGAGGCAGAGTCTATGGAAGGAGGAAGAACGTTTGAAACGTGGAAATGGTTAACAAGCTTCAAGGCATCGAAAAGAACAACTACGCGTCAAAGTAGATTTTTTTTTTTTTTTAGCGGTGAAAGCCGCTTCCAAGGAGTGGCTTTGTCTGTCCCGTACATGTCCCTTGGTCAATTTGGTCAATTTTTTCTGTCCCGTACATGTCCCGTGCATGCAGAATTGAGGATTGGTCAAGCTTCACATGACAATTTGGCCCTCCAGACAAAATCATCCATCCATTCAGAATTCATAAAAATATAGAACTAAAGCACAAAGAAAGTATAGATCTAGAACACAGAATGTATAGATCTAGAACGCAGATTTCATAGCTCTAGAACACATAGAATAAAAATTCACCGCTTCACTTCGAACCGATGTTTGATTTTTTTTTTATGCTTTCATGTCTTTATTGGATAGGACAGTAGACTGACAGGAAATGGGGGGAGAGACGGGGAGTGACATGTGGCAAAGGTCGTCCGTATCGGGAATTGAACCGGCGACATTGCTAACCTTCCAGGAATAGAAAGCAATGTCAGAAAACATATAGGGACACCAGGTTTAAAGTGTCTAACAGTGGGAATAACTGAAAAGTAGAACACCCACCTGTCCTCTGACGGTGTGTTGTTGTTCCATTGTTCCTTCCCTGTTCCGTCTTATCCCTGGTGGTCTGCGAGGGTCTTTCTCCTGACGCCTCCACGTCTTCCTCCTCCACCGTGAAGACCTCCGCCAGCTTCTCCTCCACCACCGGGTCCATCCTGGTGAACCAGGTGAGACGACTGACCTGCGTCAACAAAGCACAAACACAAAATATATTCTTCACCGGTCAACTTTCGAATCAATGTTTTCAATCCTATGATACATTTAAGAAACCTCTGTCAGCTATATGGACTAGTATAGTGTAATAAACATTATCTCATGTTAACCAACTTAGAGTCTAGTTCAGTGCCTCTGGCCAGAAGCTACTAGCGATCTACTGTCCTTAGCTCTTAGGTCAGCCTTGACAGGGAGTTAAACAGTTTAATCCCATGCAAAGAAACACTGAGAGACAGTTCTTCAGTTTCTTATGGAACTCTTTACTTTGTGAAACTGTAAATAAGCACAGAAATACAGAAAATATGAATCATACTGAATAATGAACTGACATACAGTACAACTCCAACAACACTTCTCATCTAAACAGCACACAGGCACAGAGCACAGGCAGGCAAACATCAAAGGGGTCACCATGACAACACAATTGCTTTCAATTAAGCCCTCACTGGGCACAGGCAGCTGATTAGGCCAGGTGTGTACATTCACCAAACAAACTTTTTAAACACCATGAAATGTCCCCTTAAACATGAATTAAACCCCCAAAACAACATGATATAGAGAAATAAAGCATAACTATAGAACAGAGGTACATGAACTTACAGATTGTGCCGGAATCAAGGGCAACATTCAAGAAAACACATAGAGAGCAGTGGCAGCATAACACTCCTTCCCTCTCTGTGTCTGGGTGAGGAATGAGGAATTTCAACACTTGAGGGCTTAAATACCCAACACTAGGGGGCAGTGTTTTTCACTTTCACAGGTTCAGAAATATAACGCTGGGGCCAGAATAAGCGACTTTAAGCAAATGACGGCTACGGCAGATAGCAACGGTAAACGGAAATGATCAGCGCTCGATAGATGAACCTGCCAGCCGTCGCAGCCGTCTGTACTAAGCCTGAAGGTCCCTTTCAACGTAGCGCCTAAAACGTCTGCTGTATAGAGGCGTCGCCATAGGAACCAAAGCGTTCAGTAAAAGGCTGACAGCTGATTGCTTACCAATTTCAACTGCTACGGCGATTACGTCATAGCAGCCGTGTTCCGCCTGGCGTTGCCGTCTTGAAAATCGCAAAGCTTAAACTGCCTACTGTGTGCTGCTCTGGGCGGGGCTTCTCACCAGCACTCACCTGCTCTGGGCAGGGCTTTTTACCAGCAATCACCTGCTCTGGGTAGGGCTTCTCACCACCACTCACCTGCTCGGGTCGGGGCTTCTCACCAGCACTCACCTGCTCGGGGCGGGGCTTCTCATCACCACTCACCTGCTCGGGGCGGGGCTTCTCTGTCGCCAGGCTGATCACCACCACCACGGCCAGGGTGAGGAAGGACAGCAAGGTGGAGAAGTACAGGTAGTGGACGCTGCGCACCACCTCTGGCCTGCTGTCCTGCTGGTAGCACAGCGGGGTGGGGTAGACGAAGTCCAGCACCATGCGCACGCAGCCCACCGGCAGGCCCAGGGCCAGGCCCCAGAAAGCACCCTGCAATGGAGGGAAGGGAACAGTGTTAATGTAGGCCCCAGAAAGCACCCTGCAATGGAGGGAAGGGAACAGTGTTAATGCAGGCCCCAGAAAGCACCCTGCAATGGAGGGAAGGGAACAGTGTTAATGGAGGCCCCAGAAAGCACCCTGCAATGGAGGGAAGGGAACAGTGTTAATGCAGGCCCCAGAAAGCACCCTGCAATGGAGGGAAGGGAACAGTGTTAATGCAGGCCCCAGAAAGCACCCTGCAATGGAGGGAAGGGAACAGTGTTAATGGAGGCCCCAGAAAGCACCCTGCAATGGAGCAGGGAACAGTGTTAATGGAGGCCCCAGAAAGCACCTTGCAATGGAGGGAAGGGAACAGTGTTAATGGAGGCCCCAGAAAGCACCCTGCAATGGAGATCTAAAATGTTCCACAGACATGACCAGGTCTTGCCACGGACATACTGTATTTGTCCGTGTACGGTAGGGCATTCACGAATAGTGATTTTTAGTATTCGAATTATTCGACCTCAAAGTATTCGAATAGTCGAATATTCGACAGGACTGGCCAAACTGGCCAAACTGTCAAATATTAAGTAAGCAAGAGGCGGACATTGTGAAAATAGCCGATCTCAATGCTCACAACGCCTCTCAATGTAGATCTGCTATTTTCACAATATTTATCTGCGGAACTGAGTCACATTAAATGTAATACCTACAATTCCAAGTGCTTGTCAGGGTTGTTATGGCTTCCTATCTAGCCAAGCTTTATAAACCATGAAGAAATATATATATATATATTTTTAAAGACAAAACAATAATTAAAAAAAGAAATAAGCGAATATTCGACTTCGGTGAACAATGTCGAATAGTGACTTTGATATTCGAATATTCACATATTCTAATATTTGGTGAATGCCCTAGTGTACGGACATATTGATGACCCCTGTTCGAGGCACATGTTGACATGTGGTCACAATATGCCTTTTGGGGAGTGTTGAAGTAGTTAAAAGAACAGCTTGCCTTCTCATTGGTCCTCTTCCAGAAGCATCCCATCAGGAACACGATGGAGACGGGGGGCTGCAGGTAGGTGCTGATGGACTGGATGTAGATGAACAGCTGGCCCCCCTGGCTGGCCTGGACCACCGGGATCCACGCCACGGACACCACCACCAGCACCAGCACAAACACCCTGCAGCACAGTGGGACTGAGTTACTATAGGGCCCAAGGTGGAGGACTGAGTTACTATAGGGCCCAAGGTGGAGGACTGAGTTACTATAGGGCCCAGGGTGGAGGACTGAGTTACTATAGGGCCCAAGGTGGAGGACTGAGTTACTATAGGGCCCAGGGTGGAGGGGCCTTAATTATTTTATACTTTAGCTATTGAAAAAAATTGCAGATATACAAGCTCACAGCGCGGCACTCTGTGCCACGCTGCGAGCTTGTAGATCTGCTATTTTTTGAAACGTCGTGAGAATGTGTGCAAATCTTTGAATAGGCCTATATGTATTTTTTTTAAGCGAACATTTGTAACTCAAATTTTGCTTCTGGGGGATCCCAGGAACTAAATATTTTGAGATGGGGTTCCGTGGCCAAATACATTTAATTCATGTTGGGGGTCCTTTGAGCACCACTGACACATAGAAACATAGGTTTTTCAAAAAACCTTAGAAGGATTTGAAATATTCAAAGACTCGCACAAATGTTCAAGATTTTTCAAAAATAGCAGCTCTACAAGCCCGCCAGCCTGTGAGCCTGTATATCTGCTATTTTACAACAGTTAAAGCACAAAATAATATGTACATTCCCTGTCTAAATGGGTTAAACCCATGAACCCATGAACATTCATGGGGGGCCCGCAGTGAATCCTTGTAGCCAGGGCCCAGAATTTGGTGCAACACCCCACACATTGATTGCATGCTTTGGATACTGAATACTGTGAATTGCAGTGGTTTTGAAGGAGAGTAAGCCAACCAGTCAAAACACTGATGCTGGCCTTCAAAGCAGTTAAAGGTATGGCACCTCAATACCTCCAAAGCCTGATCAGTCCCTACAACCCCACCCGTTCACTCAGATCAGCTAACACCGAACCCTAGCTAAAAACCCCAGGACAAAAATTCACTCTGCCTAGACAATTCACCCTCCTGGCCCCCAAACTGTGGAATAAACTCCATGTCACACTTAAAACTATACAGACTCACTCCCTAGCTTCCGCCGTGGCCTGAAGACTCACCTCTTCAGACTCCACCTACTGTAGGCCCATAGCACTTACCGTAACACTCGCCTACCCTTGATGACCATACATGAAAGCTAGATAGCATTTTTAGGTTTTACAAAAGTTTCTAGACTTAAGCCCTTTGCACACAGGACAGTTGCGTTTTTTTTCGTTTGCGGCATGAATACAACGCATTGGATTTGGTGTGCAAGGCTGTGCGGAATCGGCGCTGCGGATCCAAAAAGGAGTCATAAAAGGAGTGATGAGTTTTTTTACCGCATGCGACAAGATGCACGAATCGAACTGGTTTCGATTCGAGAAAAAAACGCACAGCGGCAGCCACTCGTCGCACGGCTAATTCGGAGCCGGTGTGCATGAGGTCATAGAGAATCATTGTTTTCTTTTCAAAAAATTATATTGTCCGTTTTATCCGTGCGGTTAAACGCGCCTGTGTGCAAAGGGCTTAACTCTATATAATGGTGACGTCACAGAGAATGCTGCTTCCTGATTGGCTATGTTGACCGTAATCATTTTTCTGCTTCCTGCAACCACACTAATAATGAGCTGCATTCCTAGGCAGGAAAGGGTCAATGTGTTGTGCAACTTGTGCACATGTGCACACTGCTCCAGCAGGCCAAGGAAGTCCCTCCCCGCATCAGAGTGCCACACGTCTGATCCAATCAGACTCAGAGTATGTTAATCTTACCTGAATATGGAGTTCCACACTGACATCATCCCTGTCTTGCATCATTATCCACCACTTTTTTTTGTGTTGGACAATGTTCTTGGCTGAATATAACTTCACTGCAAGAAAGTGTGTCAGTCAGACTGACTGAGGAGTACTTGCAGTGCTGGGATAGTTGCTTTGAGAAAATACTTTGTGAAAATACTAAAATATATTCATCCTCCTGTGCCGTACGTACCCTCTGCGTCTCCAGCATCAATCCTGCTACTACAGACCGAACTCTCTGAGGAAGACTCATGTGGGCTCCAGCAGCAACCTCGGTTCCGGTGCCGAACCAAGAGTGGGCCAACCCTACGGGGGTTTTCTACAGTGGACTTGGCCAGTCAATTAATAACCTGTGGAATTTAGCGTTTTCCAGGAGAGAGGATGCAGCGGCCACAGCAGTTCCCACCAGCATCCTGCTAGCATCCGGAGGGATTCAGACTTGGGGGACTGAGGACCTGTTTGACTACAGCAAGCTGGAGACGGTGGGAGGAGAGGCCCTGGAGCAGGCTGTCCGCCTGCTGATGTTTGACTTCCCCATGCTCTGGTGTCAAGACATCAAATGGGCTCTCAACGCTCTCAAGGGACACTATGCACTCACACGCAAGACCTTATCTGAAGCGCTGAAGAAATCAGGCAACCTTTCAGGAAAGAGGCGACAGAGTAGCACGTCCTCCGGACACTGCTTCATAGATTTCCAGTTTGAGCACGGTTCAGTGAAAATCAACAAGAGAATGCGGTTTCTTAAAAGCGACCGTAGAAGAAACCGTTTAGAGACCGATGAAACCCTGGAAGCCTCCCTTCAGAGGGAGCTCAAGCAGTTCAAGCAGTGGGCAGAGCATGAGGACTTCCTGCTGGCACAGCAGGTCAATGAGGATGAATATAAAGAGGACAGCCAGCTGATAGAGTGTTGCTGCTGCTATGGAGAGTTTGTGTTTGAGAAGATGACCCAGTGTTCGGACGGTCACCTCTTCTGTAAAGAGTGCCTGGTTAAATACGCTCAGGAGGCAGTCTTTGGCTCTGGACGGTCAGAGCTGAGCTGCATGGAGGGTGGGTGTACCTGCTCATACCCAGTGCGTGAACTGGAGAAAGTCCTGCCAGAGAAAATCCTGTGTAAATACTATGAGAGACAAGCAGAGGAAGCGGTCGCTGCCGCCTGCGGTGACGAACTAGTGCGGTGTCCATCCTGCAACTTCCCAGCCTTGTTGGAGAAAGACATATTGCAGTTCAGCTGTCCCAACCCCCAATGCTGCAAGGAGAGCTGTAGGAAGTGTCACATCCGATGGGAGCAGCACGTTGGAAAGACATGTGAGCAGGTGGTGGAGATGGACAAGACCAGGGTGCGGTTTGAGGAGCGCATGACGGCGGCGCGCGTGAGGAAGTGTGTGAAGTGCGGTACGGGCCTGGTCAAGATTGAGGGCTGCAACCGCATAACGTGCCGCTGTGGCGCCAGCATGTGCTACCTGTGCAGAGAGCCCATCGGCGGCTACGAGCACTTCTGCCAGCACGTGCACTCGCCAGGCAAGCTCTGCGGTCAATGTCACAAGTGCTCAGTCCACACCAACTCCGCGCAGGACGACGAGCGAATCATCCAGGAGATCCAGAAGGAGGGCGAGGCGGAGCTGAACAGGAACAGTCCATATCGTTCCGGGGAGCGGCTCGGTCCTCCTCCTACGCAGCAAGGTTATCATCCGTTTAGAACCACGGAGCAAGGTTGGTGGTAAAATCGCGCTCTTTCGAACGACCATCATTTCGACCGGAGGGTTAGCGACTCACTCCACGGAGGTTAGGGTTAGAGTCGAAAAGATCACATGTAGTTACAGCGACATGCTCCCATCGTTGGTATTACTGAAACTCCTCTATTGGTCTGCCCACGTGTCATTTATTGGTCTGCCCACGTGTCATTTATCATCCAGTCCCTGTAGACTGTACACAAATCACACCATCTAAACATGGACATGATGGACCTTGCCACGCAGTACAGACCCCCACACCGACACGTTTCTCCAAAAACGTCTTTTTATGTAAGGCCTGGAGGCGGTAAGGCAGAGGTTATGCCCCCCCCCCTCCCCCTCTCCCTCTCCACCACACACACAAGAAATTGGATCATGTGGAGCTATAACAGGCTGCTTCACCTTTTGGCCGATAACTTTGAATCTTGGGATTGTAGATCCATGGTCCTACAAAAAAATAAAGCAGTGCTCATGGAGGGATCTAAGCTCCAACATCTGGCTTTGTCCGGGCTCTGAAGCGTGGCCTACATCTGGCCTACATCTTGGCACAAAGAGCACGTTTGTTGTACGCCCAGGGTCACATTGGCCAAGCTTTGCGTGACGCTTGATGAAATTAACTTGATATAAATAGCACCGTTCACTTCACACTAGATGTGATTTTCATTTTGGATTCCAAGCTGACAAATAATTAACACATAGCATCCCATTTACCCCAAATGTGGTCGCCTGCATCAACTGTAGACTTGGTTGAATAAAACCAAAAACTAAAAAAAAAAAAAAAAAAATCTGATGACTAAAATATGACAGAACTTAATGGAATTTCTATTCAAAAGTCTATGACTAAAAAAAATTAAAATAAAAAGAATTGTTGTCAAAATGAATACTAACAAGATTGTTTTCTCGACCATGACAAGTCATTCTGAATTTCAATCAGCACACAAGCTGAAGTTATTTTATCAGGAAAGCTGGTGTGTTTAATGGATACCTAATAAACCTTATATGACTTAATACAAATATAATTTCCCTCTATAGCATTTAAAAAAAATAGTATAGTAATAGTAATAGTATGATAAGTGATTTTTAATTTCAAATTCTTTAGGCTGTGACCCCCAAAATAAACACATTTGAACTGGGGACCACCACCCCGACAAGCACTTGGAATTGTAGGTATAAAATTTTATGTGACTCGGTTCCACAGATAAAATAGCAGATCTACATGCTCACAACGCCTCGCGACGCGAGGCGCTGTGAGCATGTAGGATCAGCTATTTTCACAATGTTCGCTCTCTTGCTTACATAATATTTGACAGTTTGGTATTAAAACGGCCTTGAAAGTCCTTAAATTATCACTTTATAAATGTGCATATACCCTGTATACACTTATACTTTGCGTTGGTTTGTTTACCATTGAGTGAGAAAAAAATATGACATTGACACAAATATGACACATTTGAGAAACACTGCAATAGAGTGTTTGCTCCATATTAGGACTTCAGCCTGATCGCCTGTGAGGAGAAAAAAGCAGTTTCAGTTGCTCCACCAAAACTGTTGGGTGACAGGTTTTCCTCCAATCAGGATAGAGTGGGCCCGCGCCTTACGCGCACCAGGCCCACCCCCACTTGATCATGATTGGAGGAAGGCCCCCCGCCGGTCAACTACTTTACATGAAAACTGAAACTGAAACTTAAGTGAAATCACTTACACCTTTAAATATTGCATTTATTTAAAAAAAAAAAAAAAAACGGTTAAGGACAAGGACAGCACAAGGTAATACATCATATCGTCGTTGTCGGATGGAAACCTTCTACGTCCAAAACCGTTTGTTTTGTATTTATCATTTTAAAAAACAATCTAAACTAGTCAAAATAGCCGATCGGTGCGAGGCGTTGTGTGCTTGTAGATCTGCTATTTTCACTATAGCTTTGTGCGACAGTCTTATATGATGAAGCAGGGCTTTACTTTACGAAAAAAATAAAAAACATACAAATTTGAAACTTGGAGATACGAGGTTTCTGCCCAACAGTGACGAAATAGTCATCGTAATATGTAGGTAAACCAAGACCCATCAGTATAACAGTGGAACCAGAAAGATGCAATTAGAAATTGCAAGTGTGGTTGCTGTGACGCGGGTCACACTTGCAAATATCTCTGTATCTGTCAGTCAGGAGTAATATCCAAAAATGTGTCTTACATAAGTCGGCCTCCAGGTGTGTAGTAGAAATATTTATAGAGTAACAAATGTGTGTATATACTTGTTTTCCTTCCATTCAATCTCATTGAATGAACGGTCAACCAGCCTTCAAAGTGCACATGCTAATTCAACTCAACTGTCAATCTAACAGCTGAGCTGTCACCCCCAAGCTTACTTCTTGGTCTGTCAGCAAATCCTTATTGATGTAACTGTTTCTATGTTGCTGTGTTTAGAACATATCCTTATAAGACCATGTTAACATGTTAGAATAGCATCTTGGACTATAAGAGCTGTATGGTAATGGTACTAGGGAGTCTTCTGCCCCACGGGGCCCAAGCTCTGGCCATGGAGGTCAGAGCTCTGTCTTTTGTGAATGCTGATACTCTGTTCAACTTTTTGCCTCTTTGATGAATAAACCTTTGTCAATTCTTCAAATCCTTCATCCTTGTGGAACATTAATATTTTCTATTACAGGTGGCGCTATAAAAGGCTGATGTGAAAAATGCAACAATGAAAACATACTCTCCCCCTGCCTTCGGCTGGTGGAGACAATAAACACATATAAATTAAACTGTAACAACATGTACTTAAATTACCAAAACTCATAATGCAGAATGTCCCATTTCACAAGTTTTAAAATGTATAAAAATCATTGAAAATAGCAGGTCTACATGCTCACTTTGTGAGCTTTTAAATCGTCTATTTGCAAATGCATGAAGGAAAATTAAAACATTTGCCTTTGAGATGTAGTAGAAGTACTTCAAATTAGAAAATCACACCCAATGTGAAGTGAGCGGTGGTTGTGCTTGCATAACGTCTTCAGACTAGGATTTGAGTCTAGGATGTATTGTACAGGCTATGCTACACACACACGTTTTGCTATGGCAAAACGCTGAGGAAAAAGGCTACAGACATACGACATATGACATCACTAGACAAACATGATGCTACGTACACACATTTTGCTATGGCAAAACACTGAGGAAAAAGGCTACAGACACACACACAGCCACTCTATGGAGCGGTTTACCACTGCTCAAAAAAAAAAGTTAAGCACTGGAGTACTTGTACTTATAGTTACTTTACACCACTGCTGATCAGCACCTAACTTTCCTGCATTTATGGGTTTCACACTTTTAAATATTTAGCTTTCATCTTCATTCTACAACGGTGTTCAGATGGACTGAGGTTGACGCATTGCCCACATTTGGAGTCATCATTACATCATAGATACGTCACAAACGACTGACGTCACTGCGGCATCGGATCACCACACATCTGATCCAATCGGATGGGCGTATGTTAGTTTTGATAGGCTGTATGCTAGTTTTGATGGGCTGTTAGTTTAGGCCCAAAACGTATTTCCACATGCACTGACGTCATCAGTATGACCTCAGTCATGCATGAAAATAGAGTTCCACCCTGCGTATATTTATGAATGTATGGCCTCATGCATTTTGCAGTTTTGTGTCAGAAGAAATTCTTAGCCAGGTTTTGATTCATTCTGTCTTCAGCACCAATCGTGGTCCCGAACCCATCCCCAGCACACATTCCCGACATGGTAAAGAGGGCAAAGAGAAAGTATGACGCTTCTATTATGGCTGAGGTGATGGACCTGTTCCCCGATGTCCAGGAAGACTACGTAGCGGAACTGGTCCAACAACACAAAGACTTGAATGTTGTGTGTAATTTACTGTTGGAGAACCCAGCGTGTCCCAGGAGAGAGGCTGCAGCGGCCACAGCGGTTCCCACCAGCATCCTGCAAGAGTCTGGAGGGACTCAGACTCAGGAGACTGAGGACCTGTTTGACTACAGCAAGCTGGAGACAGTGAAAGGAAAAGCCATGAAGCAGGCTGTCCACCTACTGATGGCTGACTTCAGAATGCTCAGCTGTCTGGACATCAAATGGGCTCTCAGTGCTTTCAAGGGACACTATGCACTCACTCGCAAGGCCTTGTCTGAAGCTCTGAAGAAGTGGCAGGAGTCAGGAGACCCTTCAGGAAAGAGGCGAAAGAGTAGAACGACCTCTCAAAGTCGCTTCATAGATTTCCAGTTTGTGAATTTCAACAGGAGAATGTTCCTCCTTGAAAATGAACGGCACAGTGTCAAGGCTGATGCAACCCTGGAAGTCTCCGTTCAGAGGGAGCTCAAGCAGTGGGCAGAGCATGAGGGCTTCCTGCTGGCACTGCAGGTCAATGAGGACCAATATAAAAAGGAGGGCCAGCTGATAGAGTGTGGCTGCTGCTATGGAGAGTTTGTGTTTGAGAAGATGACCCAGTGTTCTGATGGTCACCTCTTCTGTAAAGAGTGCCTGGTCAAATACGCACAGGAGGCAGTCTTTGGCTCTGGACAGTCAGAGCTGAGCTGCATGGAGGGTGGGTGTACCTGCTCATACCCAGTGAGAGAACTGGAGAAAGTCCTGCCAGAGAAAATCCTGTGTAAATACAACGAGAGACAAGCAGAGGAGGCGGTCGCTGCCGCCTGCGGTGATGAACTAGTGCGGTGTCCATCCTGCAACTTCCCAGCCTTGTTGGACAAAGACATGTCTCTGTTCAGCTGTCCCAACCCCCGATGCCGCAAGGAGAGCTGTAGGAAGTGTCACGTCCAATGGAAGCTGCATGTGGGTAAGACGTGCAAGCAGGTCACAGAGACAGATAACATCAGGACTAGGGTGCTTTTTGAGGAGCGCATGACGGCAGTGTGGGTGAGGAAGTGTGTGAAGTGCCGTGCAGGTCTGGTCAAGACTGAGGGCTGCAACCACATGACGTGCCGCTGTGGCAGCCACATGTGCTACGTGTGCAGAAAGCAGATCGACAACAGCCACTACACCCACTTCTGCAACTGCAATGGTCGGGTCGTAGGCTGTGTCTGCAGTCACTGTGGCAAGTGCTCACGGTCGGGCAGCTCCAAGAGAAATGATAAACAAATCATTAAGGCGATCCAAAAGGAGGCCGAGGCAGAGCTGAGCAAGAAGAGTCCTCATCATTCACGGAAGCGGGTCAGTCCACCTCTGGACCTGCAGGCCAAAAAGGTGGCCCGCCGAGCCTGAGGTGGCCCACTTTATGGAGGCTGTATGTACTGTATACCTGTAGTTTTGGTTGTTGTTGTTGTTTATATGGCTCTGTAGGAGGTGAGCCATCTAGAAGAGGGTCTCAAGAATCAAGAATTAAGAATAAACGTCATTTGTGTGCAAGCTTTTTTTTTCTGCAGAAAGATAGAAGAAAAGGGAAGGGGACGGAGAGAGAGAGGGAGAGTGTTACTCTTTCACCCTCCCCATTAGAGTCAATGGAAACCACACTTGGAATTTCCAATTGCATCTTTCTAGTTATTTTTACGTAGCAAAATCAAACAGTAAAAAAGCCTGTCAACCAGAGCAGTGTAAGCAGAGTGGCGACACGCTTTGATCTCGCCGCAAACCGTAAATGGCCTAAAATCATGCAAAGCTGTACACAGAGTCATGTCATCACCATGGAATACATTTGCCTCGCACATCCCCCTATACACCCAGGAACCAATGCACTTACAGGCCTATTTGTGTATACATGTGACCTGACGGTCGCTTATCTCCCACTTCCAGTCTTGGTTGTATAATGAGATTAGAAGGGTTGCTCTTCTTTCGTGTATCATCGTCCTTGATGATTGATTGGCGGCATTTTATTTCAAGGTTTCTTACACTGCATTGATTGCGACCGTCAGGTCACAGTTACTATCAAAACCTCCACTGGCTGTCCGTCAGTCTCTCCGTCTGTCCGTCACGTCACATTACACTTTTGGCCCTACTCTTATCTCCGGCACCGTTGCCCCTACTATCCATGCCAAACTTTGCACAGCACACACTCCTTGGCTGGCAAATCACAAACCGTCCACAGCCCCTGATTTCTCACATGCCCCTGTTCCAGTGCCACCCTGAGGCTGCTTTTTGCTGACAACACTAATGGACACTGCTCCTACAGATCTTGCCTAAAAATCACACAAAGTGGTACATACCGGTACTATCTCGCAACTCATGTCAGCAACATGCATCTGTGGATTCTGTACCATTTTCCATATTCCCTCCTGATAGGCAACGAATGCCTTCTAAAGTTTACTGGATTGCTCCTGTAAAAGAAGAACCTGACGGTCACTTATCTCCCGATTAGGGAGTCTTACTGGTCCTTTGAGTTTTTTCTGTCTGTTGCGTGTCCACCGGACACAGACGGACACAACAGACAAAAAAGAGTATGCCCGTACTAATCCCCTAAACACTAAACTGATTTGTGCACACTGCCAGCAAGCCAAGGAAGTGTCCCTCTCCGCCTCAGAGTATGTTGGATCCAATCTGAATAAGGTTAGTCTTGCTCAAATATTTCACATATATAGACGTCATCAATATGACCTTAGCTTGCCCAAATATTAAGTTCCACCCTACCTGTTTTTATGAAGGTGCAGTTTCACTTTCTTCAGAATCCGTGGTGCAGACACTCCCAGTCAAACATTAGACCACAACAAGGTGCTCAGTCAAATATTCATTGTTTTTAAGTACGGAAGTTCCTGCTTTAAACAAACATACACAGTGAGAAGGCTCTCACTTAGGGTGTGTTCGGAAATGTGCACTAAACGCACTGGTGTGCCATGTTGTCGTTCGTTTATTCGGTGCACTTGGTGCATTGTCGTTCGGAAGTCCAGTGTGCGGCGCACCAGTGTGCTGAGTGCACGCACTGAACAACCCTACTCAGAAGATGGGGTTTGACGGTGTGGTGCGTCAGTGCGGTGTTTTGATTGGTTGGTATTCATGGCCATGCCATCTCAGCTGTGAACAATGGAGGAAATTACCGCAAAATGCGGCTCCAGCATTTGCAACTTCATTGGTCGTTTGGGCTTGATAGTTTCACACCCACACGCATCAACGTGTAAACTAACAGCAGGTACACCAATGTTATGAATTACATCTCCTTTCAATATCAACATTACGTTAGCAACTGCTGCTTTTCAGAAAGTTTACCTTCAGAGTTCAGACTGAAAAGACGCACAGCTGCCTCTTAACTCTTTGCGTGCCAGCGCCCTCTAGGGGCCAAAGAATGCCAGCGCATCTCTCATAGGCGAGCGCTTTAGCTTCCAGGACTTCAGCTTCCAGGACCTGACGTGCTCACGTTGATGCACGGCCTGGAAATGTCCCGGATGAAGATGCTAACAGAATGGCTATTCCCATTTTGTCATCTAAAAGATCATTTTTGGGCGATTTCGCCGTAAATAAACCTCGCGCCGCTTTCCTAAAACACAAAAAAGAGATATAAGCCTTTAAAGATGCGGTCATTCATTGGATTAGGCGGAGATTGGCGATTGCGTTCGCAAATTACGGCCGGCCGTGACGTTGTTAGCTTTCGGCTAGTAGCTACAAAAATCAAGCCAGGCTTCAGAAGGCCTCTTATCATTTTATTCATTTAATTAAATAAAGCCGAACTACTTCGGGATCGGCACACTCGTGTACTCATCGGAAGCGGCGCCGAACATCGGGTGAACATTGGGGAGCTCAAAAATGTATTTTAAACCATTTTTAATGGAATATATCGTCGGACAGAGTAGAACGGCTAGCTGGCTAGCGGCTAGCGAGCCAGGACCACCCACGACTCTACAAGCAGCTCGGGGTAAGTGAATTAATAAAAAAAAGATTGTATTGGGTTGAAATAAAGCCGAACTAGTTCGGGATCGGCACCAGATGAGTTAACTGGTCGTTCGTAAATAAGCCACATTGAACGCACTCTACAACGTCACGCCCACTGCACTCACTACACTTAGCACACAACCGGTGCGGGTTTACGAACGCACCCTTACTCTCACGTCATACAGGCAGTTGACAGGTTGCCATAGTTACGCATTGAATGTTGAATCTCCATATATGGAGATACCCGACGCATCTCACTATGTCTGACCTTACAAGCTCCATATTTGCACCTGGACGAGATATACGGAGGCAGCTCCATATATGGAGCCAGCAAAGACATCTTGCTGCTGACATCAGTCTGACGGTCTGTGATGTCAACAGACTGTCAGACTGAAAAAAAATTCAATATTTGCCTTTGAGATGTACTTGAGTAGAGTTAAAAGTACTTCAAATTGGAAATAGTAAACTTAGTTACTTACAGTAAAACCACTGCGATCAGCACCTAACTTTCCTGCATTTATGGGTTTCACACTTTTCAATATTTAGCTTTCATCTTCATCATTCTATAAT
The DNA here is from genome assembly GCF_963921795.1 of Nannobrachium achirus. Classification (NCBI taxonomy): domain Eukaryota; kingdom Metazoa; phylum Chordata; class Actinopteri; order Myctophiformes; family Myctophidae; genus Nannobrachium; species Nannobrachium achirus. Next base: position 8,835,415 of record NC_137813.1, on the reverse strand, counting down.
GGAAGTCAACAGTGCTCAGATGGACTGAGGTTGACGCATTGCCCACATTTGGAGTCATCATTACATCATAGATACGTCACAGACAACTGACATCACGATGGCATCGGACACATCTGATCCAATCGGATGTGCTGTATGTTAGTTTAGGCCCAAAACGTATTTCCACACTGACGTCATCAGTGTGACCTCAGTCTTGCGTGAATACAGTATGTCGTTCCACCCTGAGTATATATATGAATGTATGGCGTCATGCATTTTGCAGTTTTGTGTTGAAAAACTCTGCTGGTCAAATTCTTAGCCAAGTTTTGATTCATTTTGGCTTCCATGGCAGCGAACCCAGATGGGGCCAACCTGGGCCCTCCCCTGGTTGTGGTCCCTCCAGCCCCACACAACCCCGGCATGGCAGACAACCCGACGTGTCCCAGGATAGAGTCTGGAGGTACTCAGATTCAGGAGACTGAGGACCTGTTTTACAGCAAGCTGGAGACAGTGGGGGGAAAGGCCATGAAGCAGGCTGTCCACCTGCTGATGGCTGACTTCAGAATGCTCAGCTGTCAAGACATCAAATGGGCTCTCAACGCTCTCAAGGGACACTATGCACTCACACGCAAGACCTTATCTGAAGCTCTGAAGAAGTGGCAGGAGTCTCGATGGAGTGGAACATCGTACGAACGCTGCTTCATAGATTTCCAGTTTGAGCACGGTTCAGTGAAATTCAACAAGAGGATGTATTTCATCGAAAAAGACCAGCACGGTTTCAAGGCTGATGCAACACTGGAAGCCTCCGTTCAGAGGGAGCTCAGGCAGTGGGCAGAGCATGAGGACTTCCTGCTGGCACTGCAGGTCAATGAGGATGAATATAAAGAGGACAGCCAGCTGATAGAGTGTGGCTGCTGCTATGGAGAGTTTGTGTTTGAGAAGATGACCCAGTGTTCTGACGGTCACCTCTTCTGTAAAGAGTGCCTGGTCAAATACGCTCAGGAGGCAGTCTTTGGCTCTGGACGGTCAGAGCTGAGCTGCATGGAGGGTGGGTGTACCTGCTCATACCCAGTGCGTGAACTGGAGAAAGTCCTGCCAGAGAAAATCCTGTGTAAATACAACGAGAGACAAGCAAAGGAGGCGGTCGCTGCCGCCTGCGGTGAAGAAACTAGTGCGGTGTCCATTCTGCAACTTCCAAGCTTCATTTTGGCTTCCATGGCAGCGAACCCAGATGGGGCCAACCTGGGCCCTGCCCTGGTTGTGGTCCCTCCAGCCCCACACAACCCCGGCATGGCAGACAACCCGACGTGTCCCAGGATAGAGTCTGGAGGGACTCGGATTCAGGAGACTGAGGACCTGTTTGACTACAGCAAGCTGGAGAGAGAGGGTGGAGAGGCCATGAAGCAGGCTGTCCTCCTGCTGTTGGCTGACTTCAGAATGCTCAGCTGTCAAGACATCAAATGGGCTCTCAATGCTTTCAAGGGACACTATGCACTCACTCGCAAGACCTTATCTGAAGCTCTGAAGAAGTGGCAGGAGTCAGGCGACCCTTCAGGAAAGAGGCGACGGAGTAGAATGTCATCTCAATGTCGCTTCATAGATTTCCAGTTTGAGCACGGTTCAGTGAAATTCAACAGGAGAATGTTCCTCCTTGAAAATGAACGGCACAGTGTCAAGACGCAAGATGCAACACTGGAAGCCTCCGTTCAGAGGGAGCTCAGGCAGTGGGCAGAGCATGAGAGCCAGCTGATAGAGTGTGGCTGCTGCTATGGAGAGTTTGTGTTTGAGAAGATGACCCAGTGTTTGGACGGTCACCTCTTCTGTAAAGAGTGCCTGGTAAAATACGCTCAGGAGGCAGTCTTTGGCTCTGGACGGTCAGAGCTGAGCTGCATGGAGGGTGGGTGTACCTGCTCATACCCAGTGCGTGAACTGGAGAAAGTCCTGCCAGAGAAAATCCTGCGTAAATACAACGAGAGACAAGCAGAGGAGGCGGTCGCTGCCGCCTGCGGTGACGAACTAGTGCGGTGTCCATCCTGCAAATTTCCAGCCTTGTTGGACAAAGATGTATTGCAGTTCTGCTGTCCCAACCCCCAATGCCACAAGGAGAGCTGTAGGAAGTGTCACGCCCAATGGAAGCTGCATGTGGGCAAGACGTGCAAGCAGGTCACAGAGATGGACATCATCAGGACTAGGGTGCTTTTTGAGGAGCGCATGACGTCAGCATGGGTGAGGAAGTGTGTCAAGTGCGGCACAGCTATGGTCAAGTCTCAGGGCTGCAACCACATGACGTGCCGCTGTGGCAGCCACATGTGCTACGTGTGCAGAAAGCAGATGGGAGGCAAGCACTCTCACGTCTTCTGCACATGTCGTGGACTGCTTCAGGTGGTAGTAGGCGGTGTCTGCACTCGCTGTGGCAAGTGCTCACTGTCGGGCAGCCCCAATATAAATGATAATCGAATCATCAAGGGGATCAAGAAGGAGGCCGAGGCAGAGCTGAGCAAGAAGGGTCCTCTTCATTCACGGAAGCGGGTCGGTCCACCTCTGTACATGCGGGCCAAAAATGTGGCACGCCGAGCCTGAGGTGGCCTACTTTATGGAGACCGTATGTATACATACCTGTAGTTTTGGTTGCTGTGGTTGCTGATATGGCTCTGTAGTAAGACGTTTAGAAGGGGATCTCTAGAATTGAAAATTATTCATTGTCACATTGTGAAAGTATTCTGTGAAAGCTTTAGTTTTTATTTCCAGAAAGGTAGAAGAAAAGGGAGGGGGACAGGGAGAGGGATAGCGAAGAGAAAAATCAAATGGTAAAAAACCTGTGAAAAAAAAAATCTCAGATACATTATACTGTATATATATGTATCTATATATCCACCTGTTCCCGCGAGAATTTACTGTAGCATTATCTGCGGGACACTTCCGGAGAACAGCAGACATACAAGCTCACGTCGCGTCGCAGATGCAACTGTTGTGAGCTTGTAGATCACACTCCGGAAGCTGCCCTACACCTTCTGCGCAATGCACGATGGGATGTTGGAAAGTTGTGGATAAAAATAATGATCTAAAACCAGCACATATTCACTATGTACATGAGGTTAAACTTAACGTGCATAAGTGGTAACCCATCTCATCTGTAGATCCAGATCCCATATGATAACTAAGTACACGAGATTAGAATGGCTGGTCCACTGCGTTGAAAAAGTTAGTCCCGGACACTGCCGAGACTAATCCCCCAAACAATAAACCTTATTCTGTATTCTTTATTCCGATCCCCATTAGCTTCCGCCGCCGCGGTCGCTAGTCTTCCTGGGGTCCACATAAAACATCACAACATAAACAACATACAATATTCAAACAAACAACCGGCACTTGTCAGTCTAAATTTAAGTTACGTTAAAATGCTGATAAGGTTATAGTATACCTCATGTACAAAAACATAGATTATTCTAATTGCGTGGTCTCATTAATATTTGTTTAATAGGTTTTTAAATAACTTAAGTACTTGCTTTTGATTAGTTTCATATTTCCAGGTAATGAGTTCCATTGTTGGATGGCTCTATAAATAACAGTTTTTTAGAGTATTTCAGAATTTGGTGTTGGAAGTCCCAAATACCCTATAGATGTTAATTAACTTATAGCCTCGTTAAGAAAGAAAGAGGCCGCACAGCTCTTCAGCCATGATGCAACATCTTTAATTTAAACCAACGTTTCGACTGTGTCAGTCTTCTTCAGGGTTTACAAGGAAATGAAAAACACATCACTTTTAAAGGTACGGGAACAAAGGTGAGGTAATTTCATGGGAGGGTCCTCAATCTCCCCATCGGCCTGGGTGGGGGGGATAATTGCTCATCACTGTGGCAAGGGCAAGTAACTAACTAGCAGCCTGCCTGCTTCAGTGTGCCAAAGTGACTGGTGCAAGTATTTTCATTATTCATTTTTAAAAAAATAGACAAAAGAGTTATACAACAGCAATTTACAAAATACTGTACAACAACAATATATAAAGAGTTCAGAATATCTGGAACACTCGGAAATAAGGTAAGGTAAGGTAAATTAACTTAGCCTCATCAGTTATCCATACCAAACTGTGGCGCATCCTTGCCACATTGGTTTAAACAGGGCAATTAAGTGCTAATCTTGCTGCTCTATTTTGTGCTAGTCTGAGTTATTTCATAAGCTGATCAGTACCCACCTCTTGTGCAGCACACTGCCAACAAGCCAAGGAAGCGCCCCTCTCCGCCTCAGAGTATGTTGGATCCAATCTGAATAAGGTTGCTCAAATATGGAGTTTTACACAGACGTCATCAATATGACCTCAGCTTGCCCAAATATTGGGTTCCACCCTAGCTGTTTTTTCAGAATCTGTGGTGCAGACACTCTCCGTCAAATATCACGCCACAACAAGTTGCTCAGTCAAATATTTACTTGTTTTTAAGTACGGGAATTCTTGCTTTAAACAAATATACTCAATATATATATATATATATATATATAGTATTCAACTGAATATTTTCATTCCCTGTACCCCCTGAATCCCTTTAGCATCAATCTCCCACCACAGACCATCTTTTCTCATTCTGGCTCCGGCACCATCTCTGGCCCCAGATGGTTGTGGTCCCTCCAGCCCCAGCACACATTCCCAGGATAGAGGATGCGAGGCCCGTGTCACAAGATGGAAACCAGGCAGAGAGGTCTACGTATCAACCTCACGTCAGAGCTTTGATTAGCGGGGTGTTGGACTTATTCCCTGATGTCCAAGAAGACCGTGTGGCAGAACTCGTCCGACAACACAATGACTTGAATGTGGTGTGTAATTTATTGTTGGAGAACCCGGCATGTCCCAGGACAGAGTCTGGAGGGACACCGACTGAGGGTACTGAGGACCTGTTTGACTACAGCAAGCTGGAGATAGTGGGGGGAAAGGCCATGAAGCAGGCTGTCCACCTGCTGATGGCTGACTTCAGAATGCTCAGCTGTCAAGACATCAAATGGGCTCTCAACGCTCTCAAGGGACACTATGCACTCACACGCAAGACCTTATCTGAAGCTCTGAAGAAGTGGCAGGAGTCACAATGGCGCTGCTTCATAGATTTCCAGTTTGAGCACGGTTCAGTGAAATTCAACAAGAGGATGTACTTCATCGAAAAAGACCGGCACGGTTTCAAGGCTGATGCAACACTGGAAGCCTCCGTTCAGATGGAGCTCAGGCAGTGGGCAGAGCATGCGGACTTCCTGCTGGCACTGCAGGTCAATGAGGATGAATATAAAGAGGACAGCCAGCTGATAGAGTGTTGCTGCTGCTATGGAGAGTTTGTGTTTGAGAAGATGACCCAGTGTTCGGATGGTCACCTCTTCTGTAAAGAGTGCCTGATCAGATACGCTCAGGAGGCAGTCTTTGGCTCTGGACGGTCAGAGCTGAGCTGCATGGAGGGTGGGTGTACCTGCTCATACCCAGTGAGTGAACTGGAGAAAGTCCTGCCTGAGAAAATCCTGCGTAAATACTATGAGAGACAAGCAGAGGAGGCGGTCGCTGCCGCCTGCAGTGACGAACTAGTGCGGTGTCCATCCTGCAACTTCCCAGCCCTGTTGGACAAAGACATGTCTCTGTTCAGCTGTCCCAACCCCCAATGCTGCAAGGAGAGTTGCAGAAAGTGTCGCGTTCAATGGAAGCTGCATGTGGGCAAGACGTGTGAGCAGTTGGAGACGGACGACATCGGGACCAGGGTGCGGTTTGAAGAGCGCATGACGGCGGCTCGGGTGAGGAAGTGTGTGAAGTGCGGTACAGGCCTGGTCAAGACCGAGGGCTGCAACCGCATGACGTGTCGCTGTGGAAGCAGCATGTGCTACCTGTGCAGAGAGCCCATCCTCGACTACAGCCACTTCTGCCAGCACGTCCTCTCGCCAGGCAAGCTCTGTGGCGGCTGCCGCAAGTGCTTGCTGTGGACCGACCCCACGCAGGACGACGAGCAGATCATCCAGGACATCCAGAAGGAGGGCGAGGCGGAGCTGAACAAGAAGGGTCTTGGTCATCAATCGGGGAAGCGGGTCGGTCCTCCGGCGGACTCGCCACTCGCGCCGACCAAGCGGCCGGGGCCATTCCCGCCCCACGAGAACCATCCCGTCTTCTTGGCCCCTCCCCGACCTCATCCGGTCATCCGCCCGCCCCTGTTTGTGCCTCCGCATCATCATGTGATGTACCCTCAGGCTCCGCCCCAGCACAGGGCGTTTCACATGATGCCGCCGCCCCTGATGCCCCACATGCCCTATGTGCCCCCGCTGCAGCAGCTGAACTCCTTCCACAACACCAACCACCATCATCATCATCCCGTCAGTCTTCCTCACTTCAACATGGACGCATTCATGGACTACGGACACCATTGCTTTCACCCCAGACCCCCACACTGACAATTCATGCACTACAGACCCCCACACTGACAATTCATGTTCTACAGACCCCCACACTGACAATTCATGCACTACAGACCCCCACACTTATACTAACTACACTGTAGATCAGTGGTTCTCAAACATTCTTCCCAGTTTAGAGAGTGTAGCCTACAAATGGAAGTAGAGTTCCATTTGTACACTATCAGAGTCACCAGTCATTTAGCCTGGGGACCCCCTGGAACCCCTTCAAAGACCACTGCCCTGGCACTGGCCTGGGGGTCCCCGGGCTGCACTTTGAGAACCACTGCTATAGATGCCTCTAACGTGTAAACACACACACACACACACACACACACACACACACACACACACACACACACACACACACACACACTCCATGAAATCAATGCAAAGTAACCCAGATTTTAGTTACTCACGCACGAACGAACGGACTCACGAACGCACGCACGCATACTAGATACAATCCCAATGCCTCTTTTCGCTTTAATGTTTCATGCCCTGACTCTGTAGGGGGCTAAGAGTAACATAGACAGTATTTCTATCCAACACACTTTACAATGTTCATTACATCCACACACTGACAGCAGAGGAAACCATGCAAGGCACCAACCTGCTCATTGGGAGACGTTAGGGGTTCAGTGTCTTTCTTGCTCAAGGACACTTACTTACCCAGGGGCAGCCGGGGTTTGAACCAGAAACCTTCCGATTCCCAAGTGACCGCTCTACCTCCTGAGGTACTGCCGCCCCCCGAAATATAGATTGATTACTTTTTTTTCTTTTTATTCCAAGTCAAGTACTGTATTAACGTAATGCATGTGCTTCTCCCTTTCTAATTTTCTTACTATCGTTTAAATTCTTTTATTAATTTGTTATATCGTTGAACTTACTATGTTGAATCAAAACCAAAAAGAATGTTACTCTTGTGTATTTGTAGGCTACATAAAAACTCACGCACATACGAAAAGGAAAGGAAACTGGACTTCGGTCCATTATATATCCCCTTTAATAATACCAATTTGTATTGTGTTTTATATCATTGTAAGCATCGGGCATTCGAGGCATACGTTTGGCTGTGTAGCTCACACAGCCAAACGTATGGGTAGCGCTGACCAAAAGTTTGCCAAAATGGCTTGCAATATACTGTTCTGCTGGCATACTCTCTCATTTTGGGCTTCCCTGACACTGAGCTTAAAATGAACAAAGTGTAAAAATGGCCAATATTTGTTGTTGTTTTCTTTTCCCTATTACTGTGGGAGGGTGCAATCATTCAATGAACCAAGCAACAAAGGTGAATACCAAAAGAACAGTATTACAGGCCTGCCAGGCCATTTTGACCTTTTTTTGAAGGGGCGTTTGGCGGTGTTCCTCATTCCATGAATGCCAGATCCTTACAAACTGTACCTTAAATGTGACAAATAGATGATAACAATGATATCAAACACAATACCATTTGGCATAATTAAAGTGGAGATATAATGGGCCGAATGCTGGCAAATTTTGGGTCTGCGCTACCCACACGTTTGGCTGTGGTGCTCATTCCACGAATGCCCCATGCTTACAAACTGTACCTCGTTGTAAAGGTGACGAATCAATGATAAAATGATATGAAACACAATACAAATTGGTATTATTAAAGGGGAGATAGGCTATAATGGACCGAAGTCAAGTTTCCTTTCTTTTTGTGCTGAGTTAGTTATGACCATGGTCATAACTAAGTTCAAAATATATAAAACAACTTTTGAAAAAGATCTACAAATTGTGATGAGCTTGTAGATCTGCTATTATATCACATGGTCGATATAGGGCTGAAGTTTTTTTTTTTTTGTAATAATAATCTAAATCTACAAAGTAACTACTAACTGAAGTTTTCATATAATTGTAGTGGAATAAAAGTGTGGTACAATATTTTCCTCTGTGATGTAGTGGAGTAGAAGTAAAAGTACCTAAAAATGACTTAAGTAAATGTGCGTCGCTACTTTACACTAGTGGTTCCCAAACTTTTTAGCCTGTGACCCAAAAAAAGAAATAAGACATTTTCCTGGAACCCATATTAGTGAAAATAGCTGATCTACAAGCTTTTCTAATTTATGGAATTTCTCTTTTATTTATCTATGGAATTACTTAGAACAACCATTGAAAGTTTTTGAATCATGAAAGATTTAACTTTTTTGTCATGTTTTTTTAAAACGTTTTGAAATAATAATTGCGACCGTCAGGTTGCAGTTACTATCAAAACCTCCACCGTCTGTCCGTCACGTCACGTCACGTCACACTTTTGCCCTACTCATATCTCCGCCACCGTTGCCCCTATCCATGCCAAACTTTGCACACACACTCCTTGGCTGCCAAACCACAGCCTCCACTCATTTCTCACATGGCCTTCTTCTAGCGCCACCATGAGGCCGATTCTTGCTAAACACATTGTTGGACATTGCTCCTACAGATGTTGCCCTGATTGGCTACCATTGCCTTCTAAAATGTGTGTATGCGACCTGACGGTCGTTCATCTCCTGATTAGGGAGTCTTAAGGGGGTTCCAGACGATACGCGGTCACCGCGTCTAGTAATCCATTTTCAATGAGAGGCGGGCGTTTATTTTGGCCACGCGGAGAAGTTTTGGGGTGGAGAGGCGAGCGGGCGCGGTCCCGTGAAATCCCCGCGAGCGTGCTCGTTTGTGCATGCGTACGCGGGCGGTGAGAGCTGGATTGTGTTCGTCTTTGTGAAATACCGCGCAGCGTTTACTCGTGGAGCGAGTGTGTTTGTTTGTCACTGCGGCACGGCCGCCGCTGATCGTAGCGGGAGCCCCCATGGCAACCGCTGCTCATTTGAAGGGCCCTTTACTGGTACATTTAAGAAGGAAATGTAGAAACAAGAAATTCAGGGACCCATAAAAACGTGTCCGCGACCCACAAATGGGGACCACTGTTCAGTGGTGCTTTACACCAGGGGTTTTCAAAGTGGGTGACGGGGCACCCTGGGGTGACGTGACGGCAGTCCAGGGGTGCCGCGAGATAATTTGATAATATTTGGAATTTATTTGGACACTTGAAAATATATTTAGTATCATTTTAAACTTGAAGTAGAGTTATTTTCAGTCAGTTCTAACCAAAATGGCTATTATCTCAACATTTTCCTCGCAAAATAATCACTAAAATAACTGTCGGGCAGAAACCTTGTATCTCCAAGTTTCAAATGTGTACGTCTTTTGGTAAAGCAAAGCCCTGCTTCATCATACAAGACCGTCGCACAAAACTAGTGAAAACAGCCGATCTACAAGCACACAACGTTGTGTGCTTGTAGATCTACTGTTTTCACTAGTTTAGTACATTTTATAGATGATAAATACAAAACGAACGGTTTTGGACATATACATATACATATACACCCCTACAAATACATGTAGGGGTGCCTCGGATTAAAAACATATTCATGGGGTGCCCTAAGACAAAAAGGTTTGGGAACCCCTGCTGTACACCACTGGACAGTGTGCCGTTACCTTCCTACGACCATCAGCTCCCACTCTGTGCTGTTACCTTCCTACGACCATCAGCTCCCACTCTGTGTGCTGTTACCTTCCTACGACCATCAGCTCCCACTCTGTGTGCTGTTACCTTCCTACGACCATCAGCTCCCACTCTGTGTGCTGTTACCTTCCTACGACCATCAGCTCCCACTCTGTGTGCTGTTACCTTCCTACGACCATCAGCTCCCACTCTGTGTGCTGTTACCTTCCTACGACCATCAGCTCCCACTCTGTGTGCTGTTACCTTCCTACGACCATCAGCTCCCACTCTGTGTGCTGTTACCTTCCTAACACCATCAGCTCCCACTCTATGTGCTGTTACCTTCCTACGACCATCAGCTCCCACTCTGTGTGCTGTTACCTTCCTAACACCATCAGCTCCCACTCTATGTGCTGTTACCTTCCTACGACCATCAGCTCCCACTCTGTGTGCTGTTACCTTCCTACCACCATCAGCTCCCACTCTGTGCTGTTACCTTCCTACGACCATCAGCTCCCACTCTGTGTGCTGTTACCTTCCTACGACCATCAGCTCCCACTCTGTGTGCTGTTACCTTCCTACCACCATCAGCTCCCACTCTGTGTGCTGTTACCTTCCTACGACCATCAGCTCCCACTCTGTGTGCTGTTACCGTCCTACAACCATCAGCTCCCACTCTGTGTGCCGTTACCTTCCTACGACCATCAGCTCCCACTCTGTGGCACGCGGCCTGCCGTGCCTCCACAGGTCCATGGTGAAGATGGTGCTGGAGCTGTTGAAGATGGAGGTCAGGGACGACATGAGAGCGGCGATCATCACCGCCATCATCAGACCCCGCAGACCTGACCACGGCACACACACACACACACACACACACACACACACACACACAGCAAACACGCACACACGCACAGCAAACATGCACACGCGCACATGCACACACCATGATTTCAAATTTCAAATGTTGTCATCTAGCAGACGCTCTTCTCCAGAGCAAATTAAAGCACAAGGGACAAAGGATCGCTTTCGGCTATTCTATAGGTATAAGTCATTTTTGGGTTTTGTCCCCCGTTCATGCAGTCAATGTGACGATGTCATCAAATGATAAAGTCGACTTCAACTCAACTTTTTACTCAGTCGAGTCGACTTGCTAAAATCACAAGTTGTGAAACTTGCCCTAGTATGCGTGTGTGCGTGTGATCACCTGATGGCAGGAGCTCCATGACCAGCTTGGCGTAGGCGATGTCAGAGCAGCCCACTGGGTTCCCACACACCTCCTTACACACGTCTGGGTCTCCACACGCCACCTCATCTACAACATGTAAAATACTGTTAAACATCTCCACACGCCACCTCGTCTACAACATGTAAAACAATAAATGAACATCTTAAACGGCCCATTCCTACATTCACCAACGGTAAAATGCCCAGAAAAGTCATTGCATCCCTATTCTGGAACGCTAGGATAACAACGTGTCACATTGCTGGGAATTTTAACCACGCAAATCCTATATATTAATTATATAGGGCTCTATACTTGAGGTTCCACTCATGTTGTCCCTCTAACCCAAATCTCTTCGCCCGATTTCTTTTTGATTGGTCGTCTTAATGGCTTCATGTATTGAATAATACATATTTGTATCCAGGGCAGGAATTTCATGGAGGCCATGAAGGCCATGTGTCCCTCATGTTCTGAGGCCACAGTGGTCTAAAGTTTTATTGTTGTTTTATTTGATGGCCTTCCTGCCCTGGCCTTTGGCCTTTGTGCCCTCAAAGAATGGACAACACCAAAGGCCAAGTGCCCCTAAAATGACCATAGTCCAGGCCTGTTTTTTATCAGCGTACAGTATCCTGCTGATCATGTGTATTGAATAATAAATATATAATAAACAGTAGGCTACCAGTGTACAGTATCCTGCTGATCATGTGTATTGAATAATAAATATATAATAAACAGTACCAGCGTAGAGTATCCTGCTGATCATGCCGGGCAGCAGCATGATGAAGAAGGGGAGGAGCTTGAGGTAGGCGGCCAGCAGAGAGCCTCCCTTGGCGTGGGTCAGGTTCTTAGCGGCCAGGGAGCGCTGCACGATCACCTGACAGGAATTATTATTATTATAAAAACGGTAAATGGTGCATTTACAGTGTATAGCGCTTTTATCCAAAACGCTTTACATAGATTGTGCATTACATTCACCCATTCACACACCGATGGCTGATGTACTATACCTCACTGGTTCTCAACCATTTCAGGCCACGACCCCCAAAATAATCATATTTTAAAGGACAACTTTGTTTTTTTTACAAAAAGGGTTCATATTTTAGATCGTAATTAGAGAAAAGAAAAAGTGATTGTTAAAATGTTTTCATTTGCTTCATTCTATTGTTTTATCGCGTTTTACTGTGCTAAATTGTGGGGCATGCGTACGCATGGGCGCATACGTACAAGTGGCTAAATATGTCTTTTTAGACACAATAAGCCAGCAGTTTCTTTATTGCTATTTACAGTAACACTTCTAGCCCCCATAAGTCACATCCAATCATGAAAGGTTGCGTTGTATCTTGGTAAATGGTAAATGGTGCATTTATATAGCGCTTTTATCCAAAGCGCTTTACATAGATTGTGCATTACATTCACCCATTCACGCACACATTCATACACCGGTGGCGGAGGAAACCATGCAAGGCACCAACCTGCTCACCGGGAGCAATGTGGGGTTCAGAGTCTTGCCCAAGGACCCTTCGACATTAACTCAGGGGGAGCCCGGATTCGAACTGGGAACCCTTCGGGAACCCTTCGTGCTCTAATAACGGTTTCTCTACCCCTGAGCTATGCCGCCCCACATGGGCTTGGGTATGGGCTTATTCTGTGTAAAATGACATATTTAGCCACTTGTACGCATGCCCCCAACCACTGAAATAAGAATCTCTAAAACAATAGAAAGAAGTAAATGAAATCAATTTAACACTCATCTTTTATATTCTTTAATTACAATCTAAAATATGAACCCTTGTTAAACCCTTGTAAAAAACTTGTCCTTGTTGTAAAAAAAAGTTGTCCTTTAACTGATGAGCACTAGGAGTTGAGGCATTACATTTGTATAACTTGGTCCTATTGTGAAAATAGCAGATGCTCAAGACGTCGTGAGCATATCTGTATCTGCTATTTTCACAATTTCTGCTTCTAACATTTGACAATTTGACCATTTTAGAGGTATTAAATAGTCCTTAAATTGTTACTTTAGATACCCCCCCAAAATCATTTGGGGACCCCCCCTGGTTGAGACCCGCTGCTATACCTGGTCAGAGCACCAGTACCACATGGAGGGGATGGACATGCCGATGATGACCCCAGGCCAGGGCAGGTCAGAGGTCAGGGGGTCCCTGAACAGGTGGAAGGCGTCGTCTCGGGGGAGGCCGCAGGTGGTGTTGGGGACGCGCACCGAGGGGACGGCGGCCGCGTAGCCGTCCAGGAGCCCGTTCCAGCCCCCCACCTCCGCAAAGCCTCAACCAATGGAGGGACAGGCAGAGCAGTTAGGATCAGGGGCGTCACAAGGGGTAGGAAAGTGGGACTGAGTTACTAGGGCCCAAGGTGGAGGGGGCCTAGTAACTTTAGCTATTGAAAAATAGCAGATATACAAGCTCACAGCGCGGCACCGAGTGCCGCGCTGCGAGCTTGTAGATCTGCTATTTTTGAAAAGTCGTGAAATCTTTGAATATTGTGTATTTTTTAAGCGAACATTTGTAACTCAAATTTTGCTTTCCGGGGGGGTCCCTGGAACTAAATATTTTGAGATGGGGGTCCGTGGCCAAATACATATCATTTTGGGGGTCCTTCATATGAAAAGGTTTGAGCATCACTGACATGGAAACATGGGTTTCTTGCACAAATTTTTTCACGATTTTTCAAAAATAGCAGATCTACAAGCTCGCAGCGCGGCACTCAGTGCCGCGCTGTGAGCTTGTATATCTGCTATTTTTCAATAGTTAACATTCATGGGGGGCCCGCAGTGAATCCTTGTACCCAGGGCCCAGCATTTGGTGTGACGCCCCTGGTTAGGATGGAAGGATGGACGGATGGATGGATGGATGGATGGGAGGTGCGTTATTATGGATCCCACATCAGTTCTAGGCAAACCCCGCTGTGATTGGCCAGAAGTCGATTTGATTGACAGTTGTCGTTTTGGCAACTACCGGTATATGCCTAAGCCTAATTCCTGTCCCTAACCCTAACCTCGGTGAAACTATGCCTGCAGTGCCAGGGAGCCAATCAAGACAAAGGTGAGGCGGGTCTATCCTAGAACTGATGTGGAATTCATCATACAGTAATCACACATGGGAGGTTGTTATCTTTAACATGTATTAACCACATGTACCGTAGTGTTCCTGTTCTAGGCATTTCATAAATAGTAAACATTCAGCAAATTTGTCAAACATTCGGCAAAAATTGCAGTTCTACAAGCTCGCAATTTGGTGCGTTGTGGTGCCTTGTGATCTTGTAGATCTTTGTTTTTTGCTATTAAGTATTATTATATGGTTTAAGTGGTTAATATTACTTATGAGAAACAAAGTAATAAAATACATTTCCTTTTACGTAAATGCATCACTTTATGACATTTTGTAGTTTTTGAAGCTTCCAATCATTACTGAGAGAAGAATGGGTGGGGGGGGATGATGTTTTGTGTAAACAATAATAGAAATTCAAAGCAGTTGTCCTCAAAACCACTCCTGTCGCTGTCATTAACTCTCCTACTGCCAGATTATTTATTTATTTATTGGGTCTGGCGCCATCAAAAAGCGGCTTACCTTGGCGACGTTATAGTAGATAGACAGACAGACATTTATTTATTTATTTTTATTTTTTTTGGTTGTGCAATAGTGCACTTTGGTCTGCCAGGCAGCAGAGGGCGGCGTCATGCGAGAATGAATGTGAATTTGCCTGTTATGTGTTGAAGAAGAAGAAGACCAGTCACTGGCCACAGAAGGTCCGTGAACTGAGCAAATATAGAACTTCCGGTGTCAGAGCTGTCAAATATAAGACTTCCGGTTTGAAGCATTCGCCTTCAAAATAAAATGCTTGTAATTAATTCCATTGAAAAACGTTGAATTTGCAAATTATATGCTCATTAAAAATATAAATTAGGCATTTGAACAAAGCCATATAACAAAAAATATGTTTATGTGTAAAAAAAAAGTTTTAATAACAAAAAATATATCTAAATAGATAAATGCTGTTCACTGGAGTGCATAGCCTTTACAAATTGGACACTGGACAGTAGACGGCTCGCTGCGTCGGCACTTTGAACACACGCACGCGTTCGGGGAGACCTCCTCTACCACACCACACTCTCCGCTAAGCGGGAGAGGTGTAAAATAAAAATTTGATGGCCTTCCAGTGCAGCCACCCGCTAAAAAATGTGACATTTTCAGACATTTTCAAACTCTAGTTGGCGCTGGAGAGCAGACGGCTCGCTGCGTCGGCACTTTGAACACACGCACGCGTTCGGGGAGACCTCCTCTACCACACCACACTCTTCGCTAAGCGGGAGAGTTGTAAAATAAAAATTTGATGGCTTTCCAGTGCAGCCACCCGCTCAAAAATGTGAAATTTTCAGACATTTTCAAACTCTAGTTGGCGCTGGAGAGCAGATGGCTCGCTGCGTCGGCACTTTGAACACACGCACGCGTTCGGGGAGACCTCCTCTACCACACCACACTCTCCGCTAAGCGGGAGAGGTGTAAAATAAAAATTTGATGGCCTTCCAGTGTGGCTAGACATAGAAAAAGTACCATTTTTCAGACATTTTCAAACTCTAGTTGGCGCTGGAGAGCAGATGGCTCGCTGCGTCGGCACTTTGAACACACACACGCGTTCGGGGAGACCTCCTCTACCACACCACACTCTCCGCTAAGCGGGAGAGGTGTAAAATAAAAATTTGATGGCCTTCCAGTGTGGCTAGACATAGAAAAAGTACCATTTTTCAGACATTTTCAAACTCTAGTTGGCGCTGGAGAGCAGACGGCTCGCTGCGTCGGCACTTTGAACACACGCACGCGTTCGGGGAGACCTCCTCTACCACACCACACTCTCCGCTAAGCGGGAGAGGTGTAAAATAAAAATTTGATGGCCTTCCAGTGTGGCTAGACATAGAAAAAGTACCATTTTTCAGACATTTTCAAACTCTAGTTGGCGCTGGAGAGCAGACGGCTCGCTGCGTCGGCACTTTGAACACACGCACGCGTTCCGGGAGACCTCCTCTACCACACCACACTCTCCGCTAAGCGGGAGAGGTGTAAAATAAAAATGTGATGGCTTTCCAGTGCAGCCACCCACTCAAAAAAGTGTCATTTTCAGACATTTTCAAACTCTAGTTGGCGCTGGAGAGCAGACGGCCCGCTGCGTCGGCACTTTGAACACACGCACGCGTTCGGGGAGACCTCCTCTACCACACCACACTCTCCGCTAAGCGGGAGAGGTGTAAAATAAAAATTTGATGGCCTTCCAGTGTGGCTAGACATAGAAAAAGTACCATTTTCAGACTCCCATCTTTAAACCAATCCCAGTTACTTTGATTGCTGGCAGGGCTGAGCATCGATCAAAATGTAGATACCATAATTTAACTATTTTACTGCAGATTAGATTATCATCCCTAACCCTTAAATTCAACAAATTCTTGGACTAAAATTGAGTTTTACTTGATGGCCTTCCTGCCCTGGCATTTGGCCTTAGTGCCCTCAAACAATGGACAACACCAAAGGCCAAGTGTCCTTGCCCCTAAAATGACGACATTCCAGGCGTTCCCATTCCTAACCCTGACCCCACCCACCCATTATCTAATGAGCAATCTAATCATTATCTAATGAGTGGGTGATTCACACATCATGGACACTTTGAAGCTTTGAAGTTGCACATGGCAGATACCTAGGTTTGAAGTGAACATAAATTCCACTTTGACTGTAACTTTAATTCAAATTTCAAATGTGTATGAATGTGGGAAATGTGTGTGTGATCTATCTAAGAGCCAGCGTGTGCACGGCTTTGCTCGGGAGCTTGTAGATCTGCTTTTTCCACTATTTTGGAAAACATTATATTACATTTGACAAAATCCTTCTAAAGAATATATCATAACACATTATAAAGCATTCTGTGATATATAAGACATATGACATGAATAAATGCATTGTGATACACATACTAATACTGTATAATTACAGACATTATAATCATATTAAGGTAACCGGTAAAGTAGCTGGAAAGAAACTTGCAGATATTTTAATTCTTGTATTTGTTTTACTGAAAAGTAAAATTACTCACTGTGCAATTTGTTGAATTTAAGGGTTAGGGATGATAATCTAATCTGCAGTGAAATAGTTAAATTATAGTATTTATATTTTGATCGAGGCTCAGCCCTGCCAGCAATCAAAGTCACTGGGATTGGTTTAAAGATGGGAGTCTGAAAAATTGTACTTTTTCTATGTCTAGCCACACTGGAAGGCCATCAAATTTTTATTTTACACCTCTCCCGCTTAGCGGAGAGTGTGGTGTGGTAGAGGAGGTCTCCCCGAACGCGTGCGTGTGTTCAAAGTGCCGACGCAGCGAGCCGTCTGCTCTCCAGCGCCAACTAGAGTTTGAAAATGTCTGAAAATGTCACATTTTTGAGCGGGTGGCTGCACTGGAAAGCCATCAAATTTTTATTTTACACCTCTCCCGCTTAGCGGAGAGTGTGGTGTGGTAGAGGAGGTCTCCCCGAACGTGTGCGTGTGTTCAAAGTGCCGACGCAGCGAGCCGTCTACTGTCCAGTGTCCAATTTGTAAAGGCTATGCACTTCAGTGAGCGGCATTTATCTATTAGATGTAAAAA